>NC_080041.1:65496749-65695355 GCF_012489685.1 Lotus japonicus | reverse complement strand
AAAAACAATTTTTAGTTGCTCACTCTAAAAAAAGCATTAAGAACTAGATAGATCATTGAAAAAAACATATAAGAACATGAATTTATACATGAGAATCAAGATGCATACATTTCAGATAAAAGACAACATCCAATCCCAGGACAAGATGTTTAGCTATCCAAATCCATGGAAGCTTTAAAGCTTACAAGAGATACAAAGAAGATGGAGATAACCAGCGGCGTCGTCGACATGTTCCCAACTCAACAAAGGGTGTGGAGGCTCTTAATCTATTTTCCTTCCTCCCTTTCCACAAGTTCCTCTGTTTCTTAAAGTGTTAGATCTGGTTTCTTCCTCCAAAACTCGAGAAGATAAGGCTTTTTATAGAGAATTCCAATGCACGATTCTTAGCACCACTTTCTGGGTGCTTCTCACTTTATTCGGATGCTCAACACCTTAACTTGGGTGGTGCTTCTCACTTTATTCGGATGCTCTGCACCTTAACTTGGGTGCTCAGCACTTTACTAGATGCTTAGCACCTTGGTTTGGGCGCTCAACACCCACTTTCCTTCAAGTAAAAGTTATTCAAACCGCCTCAGGTGCTCAACACCCATTCTATGGTGCTCAACACCATTTCAACAAATTTGTTAGGCTTAATACATCAGAAGACCTATATAATTGTAAAGGGAATCAAATTCAGGGCCTAGAAATTTTTCGCATCAAATTGGGTCCCTAAGAAATTTTTTTTAATTCAATTAAGGTCAAATGTTGATAGACCTCAATTTTGTCCTAGTCATCAATTACACATGGCTTTTATAATTATTTTTTAATTAAAAAATTATAAAACTTTATTTTTTAATTCCAACTCATTTATTTAAGTATAAAAAAATTAAAAAACTTAAAAAATCCCTAATTTAAATAAAATCTCTTAACTAAATAATTACCTAAAGAATAACCTAATCTAATAATTTAATAATAACAAAAAACATCAAATTAAATCATTCCTCTTCTGCACCTATCACGAGAGAGAAGAAACCATATCACAAGTAGAACTACAGCGGCAGTATCCATCAAGAAGAAGAAGAATTCATTTTCCCCCAAATTAAATCATTCCTCTTCTGCATCTATTCTTTTTCTTCTTCTGTTTATCCAAAAAACCCCATTCTTCTTCTTCTTCCCCACCCAACAAACCCAGACAACCAGAACCCCACCGCCCCACAACCCCGCCGCCCCCAACCCCACCTCACTCAGAACCCCACCGCCCCTAATCCACATGCAAATTTGAACTCAACCTCACCAACCTAGATCCGCCCAGATCAAAGCATATCTGGACAAATTGATGCAAGGAGACAGAAAAGATGCAGCAAGGAGAGCTTGGGTTTGACAATGGCAGCAAGAAAGGGTTGGGTGTGGTGGCTGGGGTGAGTTTCGGTTTTTCTGGTTGCAAGAAGATGAAATTTGGGTTGATGGTGGTGGTGCGTGGGTTTGGAGGTGTTGAGGTTTTGTTTCTAGATTTTTGGTGTGGTTATGGGTTTTCAATGGTGGAGAGGGAAGATATGAGGAAGGTTGCAGGGAGCGTTCTATTTTATTTTTAGATTTAGGTTTTTATTTACATTAGAGATTTTATTAAGTTTTTATTTTTTATTTATGCTTTAATATATGAGTTGGATTTAAAAAATTAAGTTTTAGGAATTTTTTCAATTAAAAAAAATTTAAAATGCCACGTGGAAAAGCTGAGTAGGCTAAAATTGAAGCCACTTCAGCATCAGACACACTTTGTCCTTAATTGAATTAAAAAAAAATTCTTAGGGACCCAATTTGATGCGAAAATTTTACAGGCCCTGAAACTGATTCCCTTTACAAATTTAGGGGCCTTCTGATGTATTAAGCCAATTTATTATTGTCTTTTAACCGCCTCAGGTGCTCAACACTCATTCTATGGTTTTTAGCCTCATTTCTACAAATTTGTTATTTTCTTCGCTGTCTAAATGGTGCTTAGCCCCATTGGTTGATGCTTAGCACCCAGATTTCCTCAAATGTTCATTTCTCTTTGAAAATTTACCTCCTACAACAAAATTGGAATCAAACTTTAAACACATTATAACTCAATTTCACATTATACCTCCTACAAGTTCTTAATCAAAAGAGGGTAAGTTTGCAATATATTTCTCATGAATCACAAGGATAAGTACCAAGATAAAAATAGAAAATATGGTTAATTTGACACTTATCAAAGCATTTGATGATGCTTCCGATGATGAAGCTCAAAGGGATATTCCCCTTCAAAATACATCCGTTGAAAAAAAATTTCAAACTAAAAACTACGACTTTGTTTTGAAAAATCCTTCCTTTTAGGATTTAGAGAAGATTCCTAAGTCCATCATTGTTGAGTTTGATGCTAAGGCTACGAAGGTTATCACACATTTCCACAGTAATTCTCCTAGATCTATACAAGGTGAGGTACCTTCAAGAACATCCAAAATCAATGTTTTTGGAATGGAGAAAGTAAACACCCATTTTTCTCTCATAAACCCTAAGAGAATCAGAATCTTCAAACAACTCTCTGAATTAGGAAGCTAAGATTTATGATACTCTAGTTGTCCATCTAGAAGCTTTGGACAAATGAAAATTTGGCATTTATGATAAAAGTGAAAGAGTAATGGCACAAGTAATTATCTTTGAATCTTCTTTTCGGTTATACATATTCAAATTACTATTATTATATTTGAAACCAGTTTCTTATGGTCTTAAAGGTTCCAACAATTTGAAAGCAAAAATTTTAATTCAAGAGTTGCACCAATTCCAAATGGCATTGTTGAACAACAAGAACGCGCTGCCTGATCTTTCTCGTCTTGAACCTTTTGATGGCACTAATTTCAAACGGTGGTCACAGAAGCTGCTCATTTTCTTCGAACAACTTGAGATCGATTATGTGTTGTTTGAAGATCCTCCACAAGTTCCTATTGGTGATGATGTCGATCCCGAAGCAGTGACTAATGCTACCAAGAAGCTGGAGCTCTATGAAAAATACAATAAACTGGTATGTGGTCATATTCTTGCTCATATGCCTAATAATTTATTCGATCTGTTTTTCCTGGACAAATCTGCCAAGGCAATATGGGAGGAATTGGAGAAAAAAATATGGAGCAGATGATGCTGGGAACAAAAAGTATGTCACTGGTAAGTGGCTACAATTTCAAATGGTGCACGACAAACCAGTCACTGAACAAGTTCACGAATACGAAAACTTGATCGCCGATGTACTAAAGGAAGGGATGGAGATGTGCGAAATTCTTCAAGCCAATGTTCTAATCGAAAAATTCCCTCCAACATGGAGTGATTTTCGAAATCACCTTAAACACAAGAAGAAGGACCTCACCCTTCAAGAGCTTATTAGTCACATAAGAACTGAAACGCACCGTTTAATATAAATTAGGATTGTTTTTAAAAGAAGATTAGGAGAAAAAAAAAGGAAACAGGGACGTGGTGAGGGGTTCACGTAACCCACCTCTTGGACCCTTTTAAGAGAATAAAAAAAAAAATTGTTTAATTAAAAAGAAAGGGCCACGTTGCAACCCAGCACACAATTCACAAACCCAAATTCTTTATTCACTGCCGTCGTCGTTTTCTTTGCCTGCACCTCCTCTTCGATGCTCTCCTTTCCTCAAGTTCTGTTTCCCCTTCCTATAAAAACCATACAGCACCCACTTGTAATAGGTGTTAGTGGAGAAAAGGGTTATTCATCCAATGGAGGGTTCGTGGCATTAATTTGGAAATTTGGGGGTTGAGGTTCCCGGGAAGGAGGAGAGGAGTGTTCCATCTGTCAGAGTTGTTCTCCCAATATTATTAAGGTATATTCTCAACCCACAAATTTGGAGATTAGCATTGTATTGTAGGTTAGATGAAGGTAAAATTATGTAGGGCTTTGGGTACAAAATTGAGGTTTTCGTAGTTGCTTACGGGTAGTACGACATAAGATTATAGTTGCTGAAGGTTGAAATTTAATTTTGGTGATTCAGATTCGACGGGTGAAGGTTCGTTGGGTTGTCGCGAAATTTCTGAGGACGGTCCAGTTGGCTCGTTATAGCTGTGAGTGATTTTCCAATCACTGTGACTTACTTTTAATAATTATACAACTGATGATTTGATTATTTTAGCATATTGCATATTTATTTAAATTGGGTAAACATGCTTTACAATTCGTGAATTATCTGAAAGCTGGTTTTATGAAAATGATCTGAGTCTGATTCTGAACTGACATGAGAAAACAATTTATATTACTTTGACTTTGGAAATTATGTGAAACTGAGATTATGAACTTGGAAAGTTGATTTTGAGACATTGATGAGACTTGAACTGGTTTGAGAAAACGGTTTTGGGGATCCTTGATAGAACCCCGTAGCCGTTAACGGAGGTAACGGCCTAGGTGCACCTAGCTAGATTGATTCCGGGAGGAGAGGGCTATCCGTTAGATGGAGCCGCCAGTGCACGGAGAGGGCTATCAACGAGATGTAGCTTCCCCCGATGATATGATACGATGTGACATGTGATACGAGAGAGGAAAGGGCTATCCGTTAGATGGAGCCGCCCCTATCGGATAGGTCATCCATTAGGAGGAGAGGGCTATCAACGAGATGGAGCCGCCTCACGGTTCTACATGTGTGACCCTATTAAATTATATTTCTGATTTTGAGATGCTTTCATATGATTGACATGATTTTTATTCAGTTTCATTGAAATGAATATTTATAAACTTGGCAGTTTGATCATCTCTTATTTGAAATGGTTCTTATTAATTTTATTAATATTATAGATATTATACACACTGAACTGATAGTGAAAAACTCGTGCTTCATATGTTTCCCCTTTCCTGTTCATGGTGGTTGTTACATCCTCACTAAGTCTTTGTGACTTACCCCATTCATTATTTTCCCTCCACAGATTCACAGGCAACTAAGTAGTAAGCCGGTATCAGATTCAGATCGTACAATTTATCTTATTGGTAGGCCTCCTTTGGTTGGTGGCTCGATTCGTGTCTTTCATTTGATTCTAGTTATCTGCAGCTATAGGGAGTCTTAGAAGGATTTGGATTTAAGATTGTTATTTATTGTTTTATTGTAAAAGTTGCACTTGAGTGCAAAAATTGAAAATTTCCTTTTAAAGAAAGTATGAAAATGGAGATCATTATTTGACAAGTTTTGTCATTTAGATATTGGTGTTACAGATGAGATCTTGTATATTTATTTTTATAAAATATAGAGAAACATATGTAACTTTAGAGAATAGTTTGGAAAATGATTTTTGTGAGAAACAGGCTTGCCAGACTAGAGTGTCAGTCTGTGCGCCGGTCACGGCTTAGAATTGTGGGTCGTGACAAAGTTGGTATCAGAGCTTTGGCTGTAGGTCCTATTAGCTGCAGACATGAGGTAGAGATAGAATCTTTCTAGTAAATTGTGAACCGCGGCGCAATTTACTTAAAAGATGTTATTAACGCCTCATGCGAGTCCTAAAGTTGTTTCCAAGTGTGATTTGAGTTCGTTCCTCATTCACTGTATTCCGAATCATGTCATATATCCCATGAATATTCTTTGTTCAGTGAGGATGCCACCTAAATTAGGATTTTTATCATAAGATGAGTTAATTTATTAGGACCCACTTTCAGGAGGTCGTGGTTGGCATTGTGGTTTAGGCCAAGGACCATTGCCGGTAGGCGCTGGTTGGTAGTTGTTGTAGCCAATACAAACGTGCTTATATTGAGGTAATGAAATACAAGGATGTCAGAGCTTACATTGGGTACGAAGGAATTTTAACATGATTTGAAATAACGTGTTGGAGTGGTTGTTGGGCAGCAACAAGGGAACCCACATAAGAAAATTTATGAGCGTCAGCTAGAGGTTAGATAGAAGAAAGTAACAACAAGTAAAGGCCACTAGACAGATTGAGGTCATATTAACTGGTCACATACAGCTTAAATCTCCAAACTTTCTAGTACTAGTGCAAGGCAGAATCCACAAAGGTTTATTAATGCTCTGGAGAAGCTATAGAGAGCATTAAGATGCTCACACTTAAGGGCTGTAAAGTTAACGCCATCCATTTGGAGGATTGTAGCACATGAATGATCTAATGACTTTGTGGTACGTGAGCGATTGGATCGCCTCTGATAACGTGAACGAATTTTCCTAAAAACTCATAAATCTTTTCCTTCTAAACTGTTAGATGTGACTTGGCTTATAAGTTTGAACTGCTGGAGAAAATTGATTATAGTAGATAATCTTAAAGCTTTATGTAGAGTCATAGACTAGATTTAAAGGACCCTTACGATCCATTTTTCCTCAAACTCATTTTTGCATAAGATCTACACCTTGTTTTGCTTGTCAAAAGATCATCATGTAGCTTTCTTTGGAGAGAGTAGGGTGTGATATTAGTGCAGTCAGACAAGTAATATTATGGAGGATTGTCTTGTGATTGTGGTGCAACTTCCTCTAGTTGTGGATAAGCGTTAGTAGGAGCGACTTTAGCATTTTCTCTGACCCTTACAACACTTGGTGGCAGTTGGCCTTAGGAATTGGTTGTGACGTGAATGATGCTTTGGGCTTTCATAATCTTCGGGAATAGAATCATGAGAAGTTTTGTAACCAGGTTAGTCTAATTTGAATTGGCTTTGAAACTTCAATTGAAGGAAGATGGTGAGTTTATTAAAATGGGAGTTTGGATGTGTGGTGTAAGATCACGGTTACAATTTTGTTGGATCAGTTGGCATAAAGTTGCCATGTCTCTTATAGAAAACTTAATTACGTTGGATTAGTTTCAGCATGTTAGTGTAATTGACTCTTGGCTTAATATTTCTATCGCGTTGCTTTGGGGAATATGGAGAAAGACATGTGCTGTTTAATATACACAAAAAAGACATATTGGTATTATTGTTTTAAATTTTCAATATTACTTAATACTTATTATTAATCTTGTTATTATACCCTTTAGCTGCTTTGAAGGAAATATGATGAGAAGGTCATGAAGTGTCTTAGAAGAGCAATAAAGTATTTGGTGGTTCAGGCAATGACAAAGTAGTGAAGTTTGAATTACCTAGAGAGTCATCTTTCTCATTTAGAGAGAGTGAAGTTAGGAACAATGCAATCTAATTTCAGCGGCAAAGTTAGAAGGTTATTAAGGAAAGGTTGTCATGGATACATGACTTTGGGTAAAAGGATACTCAAGCAGCTGAAAAAAAAATTAGAAGAAATTCTTGTAGTGTGCGACTTTGTGATGAATTTCTTGATGTACTAATCAATAGACAATAGGCGAATAGAGTTTTCCATAAAATTGGTTCCTAGTACCAATCATGTTTGTGGAGAAGAAAAGTGAAACTGTGTAGTTATATGTTGACTACAGGCGGTTGGAGAATGTGGCAAAAAAAAAAAAAAATTAGTTCCTTGTATAGATGAGTTGTTGATTGGTTGCATGAGCAATAGTTAAAAAAAAAAGGGAGAAAATAGGACTTGTGATCTAGGTACCATCAAAGGAATATTAAGAAGGATAGAATTTATGGGACAACTTCCAGAATATGTTGTGACCATAACGAGATATTAGTCATGCTTTTGGACTTAGTGATGCCACTTTTGTCGTTATGGATTTAATGAGCCGCATCTTTAAATCATTATTGGATTATTTAGTGGATGTGCTTATGGGTTATTCTTGTATATTCCTAAGGATAAGGAATAACACTAGAAGTTGCTGATAATAGAGTTGGTTTGGGTTTCTTGATCCAACTCATTGTTGGTTCACGTGGAAATTCATTCTACTTCAGTTGATAATGTTGAATATGATCAAGGTCAAGATTTGTGGGTGTTAGAGGATTTCTAAGGTGAAAGGGTTCCACGTTTAAAAGTAGACTATGATGATATTTTATGACTTTGATGTTGGTTGTGTGAGCCTAAAACATGTATTTTGAGGAGGAAAATATTAGAGGATGCTTATCGTTATTTTTAAACCATACGTTCAGGTTCTAATAAAAGGTATTAAGATGGGAAGAAATTTTATTAGTGGGGAATGATACATAAAGACATAGCAAATTTGTTTCTGAATGTTTAGGAAGGCTGAGCACAAAAGCCAGAAATTTTGGTTCAACATATTAAAATACCATTGAGGAAGTGTGAAAGTATTGTTAGGAACTTGGTTAGAGATTTGCTTAGAAATTTAATGCGTTATGATTTTATATCGGCGATTATGGAACAATTGACTGAGTATGAACATTTCTTGCCTATGAAGAGTATTTATACTGCGTCTCAATATGCTAAGATTTACTTGGATGAGATTGTTTCCTTGCATGGTGTACCTGTGTCTATAATTTCAGATCGAGGAGCTCAATTCACATCACATTTTTGGAGGTCTTTTCAAACTGCTTTGGGAACTCGATTAAAAATGAGTACCGCTTTTCATCCTCAAACTGATGGTCAGTCCGAGAGGACTATTCAGATCTTAGAGGATATGCTTCGTGCTTGTGTGTTAGACCTGAGAGGGAGCTGGGATCAGTATTTGTCTTTGATGGAATTCGCATATAATAATAGCTATCGGTCTAGCATTCAGATGGCACCATTTGAAGCCTTGTATGGTAGGAGATGCAGGTCACCTATAGGTTGGTTCGAGGTCGGAGAAGCTAAACTTGTAGGCCCAGAACTTATTCAAGACGCAATAGAGAAGATTAAGTTGGTTCGAGACTGCTCGGTTACAGCTCAAAGTAGGCAGAAGTCTTACGTTGATAGAAGGCGACGCCCTTTGGAGTTTGCAGTTGCTGACCATGTCTTTTTACGTGTTTCTCCAATGAAAGGAGTTCTACGGTTTGGTAAAAAGGGAAAACTGAGTCCAAGGTCCATTGGACCGTTTGAGGTGTTAGAGAGGGTTGGCTCTGTATCTTATCGTTTGGCACTTCCGCCAGATCTTTCTGCAGTTCATCCGGTGTTTCATGTTTCTATGCTGCGGAAATACTTATATGATCCTTCTCACGTTATCCGTCATGAGGATGTACAGCTAGATGATCACTTATCCTACACAGAGCATCCGGTAGCTATAGTCGATAGACAAGTGAAGTGTCTACGTTCTAAAGATGTTGGTTCAGTAAAAGTTCTTTGGAGAGGACCATCGGGTGAAGAGGCGACGTGGGAGTCCGAGGATATCATGCGTGAAAAGTATCCCCACTTGTTCGAATCTCAAGGTTAGTATGACTTTAAAATTCGAGGACGAATTTTCTATAAGGAGGGAAGATTGAAACGCACCGTTTAATATAAATTAGGATTGTTTTTAAAAGAAGATTAGGAAAAAAAAAAAAGGAAACAGGGACGTGGTGAGGGGTTCACGTAACCCACCTCTTGGACCCCTTTAAGAGAATAAAAAAAAAAAAATTTGTTTAATTAAAAAGAAAGGGCCACGTTGCAACCCAGCACACAATTCACAAACCCAAATTCTTTATTCACTGCCGTCGTCGTTTTCTTTGCCTGCACCTCCTCTTCGATGCTCTCCTTTCCTCAAGTTCTGTTTCCCCTTCCTATAAAAACCATACAGCACCCACTTGTAATAGGTGTTAGTGGAGAAAAGGGTTATTCATCCAATGGAGGGTTCGTGGCATTAATTTGGAAATTTGGGGGTTGAGGTTCCCGGGAAGGAGGAGAGGAGTGTTCCATCTGTCAGAGTTGTTCTCCCAATATTATTAAGGTATATTCTCAACCCACAAATTTGGAGATTAGCATTGTATTGTAGGTTAGATGAAGGTAAAATTATGTAGGGCTTTGGGTACAAAATTGAGGTTTTCGTAGTTGCTTACGGGTAGTACGACATAAGATTATAGTTGCTGAAGGTTGAAATTTAATTTTGGTGATTCAGATTCGACGGGTGAAGGTTCGTTGGGTTGTCGCGAAATTTCTGAGGACGGTCCAGTTGGCTCGTTATAGCTGTGAGTGATTTTCCAATCACTGTGACTTACTTTTAATAATTATACAACTGATGATTTGATTATTTTAGCATATTGCATATTTATTTAAATTGGGGAAACATGCTTTACAATTCGTGAATTATCTGAAAGCTGGTTTTATGAAAATGATCTGAGTCTGATTCTGAACTGACATGAGAAAACAATTTATATTACTTTGACTTTGGAAATTATGTGAAACTGAGATTATGAACTTGGAAAGTTGATTTTGAGACATTGATGAGACTTGAACTGGTTTGAGAAAACGGTTTTGGGGATCCTTGATAGAACCCCGTAGCCGTTAACGGAGGTAACGGCCTAGGTGCACCTAGCTAGATTGATTCCGGGAGGAGAGGGCTATCCGTTAGATGGAGCCGCCAGTGCACGGAGAGGGCTATCAACGAGATGTAGCTTCCCCCGATGATATGATACGATGTGACATGTGATACGAGAGAGGAAAGGGCTATCCGTTAGATGGAGCCGCCCCTATCGGATAGGCCATCCATTAGGAGGAGAGGGCTATCAACGAGATGGAGCCGCCTCACGGTTCTACATGTGTGACCCTATTAAATTATATTTCTGATTTTGAGATGCTTTCATATGATTGACATGATTTTTATTCAGTTTCATTGAAATGAATATTTATAAACTTGGCAGTTTGATCATCTCTTATTTGAAATGGTTCTTATTAATTTTATTAATATTATAGATATTATACACTCTGAACTGATAGTGAAAAACTCGTGCTTCATATGTTTCCCCTTTCCTGTTCATGGTGGTTGTTACATCCTCACTAAGTCTTTGTGACTTACCCCATTCATTATTTTCCCTCCACAGATTCACAGGCAACTAAGTAGTAAGCCGGTATCAGATTCAGATCGTACAATTTATCTTATTGGTAGGCCTCCTTTGGTTGGTGGCTCGATTCGTGTCTTTCATTTGATTCTAGTTATCTGCAGCTATAGGGAGTCTTAGAAGGATTTGGATTTAAGATTGTTATTTATTGTTTTATTGTAAAAGTTGCACTTGAGTGCAAAAATTGAAAATTTCCTTTTAAAGAAAGTATGAAAATGGAGATCATTATTTGACAAGTTTTGTCATTTAGATATTGGTGTTACAGATGAGATCTTGTATATTTATTTTTATAAAATATAGAGAAACATATGTAACTTTAGAGAATAGTTTGGAAAATGATTTTTGTGAGAAACAGGCTTGCCAGACTAGAGTGTCAGTCTGTGCGCCGGTCACGGCTTAGAATTGTGGGTCGTGACAAGAACCGAAGAGGCAAATCGTCTTAAGGATAAGTATCTTTATGAACCTCAAATTTTTCCTAATGCTAACATAGTTGAATCTGCTGTTGATTCTGCTAGAAACAGGTTTAGCCAAGGAAAAAATCCCATGCAAAATAAGTAGCAAGATAAGAAGCATGGTAGCATGCAACATGCTAAAATGAAGAAAAAAAAACTTTGATTTGCTATATTTGTGGTAAGAATGGACATAAAGCTTATCAATGCACTGCTTGCAAAGATGCCAAGGAAAAATATGATGGTCAATCTTCAAAACCACAAGCAAACCTAGCTGAAGATGAAGAAGTCATTATTGCAATAGTGGTAGAAGCCAATTTGGTGAACAACATAACTGAGTGGGTCCTAGACATAGAAGCAACTAGACACATTTGTGCAACCAAAGAGTTGTTCCACGAATTTGAAGAAGCAACTGATGGTGGCACAGTTTACATGGGCAACTCTGCAACTGCTGGAGTGTGCGGTAAAGAAAAAATTCTACTCAAATTAACATTTGGAAAAACTTTAGCTTTAACTAATGTGCTCTATGTGCCATCCATGTGTAGAAATTTGGTTTCCGGGGCTTTACTTAATAGAGCAGGACTAAAAATTGTGCTTCAGTCCAACAAAATTGTTATCACAAAAATGGGGAATTTGTGGGAAAAGGTTATTTGAATGGTGGCCTGTTTGTTGTAAACACCATTTAGAAAAATAATAATGCTTTTTCTGGTTTGTTTTGTTGGAGGTGCTATTGAGAAGCACTAACATGTGTTGGAGGTGCTATTGTGAAGCACTTACATGAATAAGTGCTATTGAGAAGCACTAACATGAATAAGTGCTTTTGAGAAGCACTTGATGTGGTTAATGAAAAACATTGTCATTATATTTGTTAGTGTTGTTGAGAAGCATTTATGTATCTGAGAGACCCAAGTTTTTCAGCTTAGAATAAATTAATGAAATTCCTATTCACGATTAGGTTCGATGTATCGTGAAGGAAAATCTGAACAAGTGTTTATCGAATGGAATGAATTTATGAAGGAGAAAGTTCAGGAAAAGGCTAAGGATAATATTAAAGTCGAAAAAAGCTATAGCGCGAGTCTTATTTGCTTACGCATAGGGCAAGAGCGTTAGTAAACGACTAATTTACTCTTAAAGCACTATAGGAACTAATTCCAAAAATCTTCAGAGAAATATAAGAATTTCTCTTATTCATTTCCATGACAAGTGTTTCGACACGAAACCCTGGAATGTACGAACGTCCGATTCCAATTCTCGGAAATTTGCCGAAACTGAATCTATGATAGCTCAAGAACCTTAAAATAAACTGTCGATGAAGACTTTTTCTATTCGGAGCTTCAAACAAAGATTTCACATGTGTGTACCGATTTCTTTCGATGTTTCTAATCTTTCTTCAGAAGGAAGTTTTCTCATTCGAAATCAACTGCAAAAAGTAACTTTTCGGGTTAAATCGATTAACACCGTTAGTGAATCGTTTGCTTAAATTCCAAGAACCCTGTTTCGAGTTCTGAAATTCTGTCGCCAGATTCTCTCTTATAATTCACAGAGGAATGACCAGGAAAAATCGGAATCGCGAAATTTTCATTTTCCCGCGGTTTCCATCTCCTATAAATAGCATAAAAACTCAAAATTCTCTACCATTCACCATTGTTGGCCGCGAGCTTGAGGAAGGAGAGGGGAGGAGAGTTTTTCGCCAATTCTTGCCTGATCGTCGCACTGTCAGTTGCTATACGTAGGTCTCGAGGTACTGATGTTACTCCTTACCTCTGATCGTCAATTCTGTTGCTTTTCACTATGTCTTTCTGTGCTCAAAGTTTTGAGTTTTTTGTGAAAGTGTTCAAATAACTTGATTTCAGTGTCTAAACTTATTGCCTACATGCCCAAGAGCATGAATATCCGGTTGTTTTCTGCTGAATCTCGCCGAATCGTCGGAGAGATCCAATTTTCTGGAAAAAACCCATTTTTGGGTAAAAGCTTCGCTTTTTAAATAAAAAACTCCTGACTGAGCTTAGCGTCAGCAGGATTAGTTGTTATAGATGTCATTAGGAACACGCTCATCAAATTTATTTTTCAAAATTCCGACTTTGAGTTTTCGGGCTAAAAACACTGACCAAAATAACCCTGTGTTAGTTTTCGACCCGATAATTTTTCTGAGAGTTTCCCTGACCTGGATATCGCCTAAGAATACCTAGGAATTAAATTAGATCGAAGAAAAAGTTCGGGAAACCCTATTTTGATAATGGCCGAAACTTATTTGGTATGGTTCCGTGTCCAAAAATAATTTCTGGGTCTGTATGACCTGAGTTATAGCGTAGCTCTCTCCGTTGTCAAAATTTTGGCTTTGGTTTCGTGTCATTCCGAGTTCTGTAGCTCGAGTTATGCACGTTTTAGCGAAAAAAGTGTTTTTGTACAAAACTTGAATCGAGTCAAAACTCATCCATTCAGGGAAAGCCCTTCCATTCGTGCCTAAATGTTGTACTCTAAAGCTCCTTGAGCTTTGTCTAACGTTAATTAGTATTGTTTCGATTGTACCGACTTATTTTGATTGATTTTTTGCTTTGTTTGCTCTAAGGTTCGTTTGTGGAAACCTTGGACTTGACTGAGCAAGCTTGTGAGTGTGACTTACACTGTGATTCTGGAGGAACTAGAGGTGAGGGAAACTTACCTTGCTAGCTAATGTTTTAGGCGTCGACCAATTCGACTTGATTTATTGTTTATGCACTTGATTGTGATTGACTGGGAAATGTTTTTCTGGAGGCTTCGGCTGAGTGAACTAATTGAGACGTGTGTCTCCGTTTTCTGAGGCTTCGGCCGACATTGGTGATTAGGATTGATTTATCGCTTTGATTTTCCATTGATTGATTCATATGTTGTACTTGCTAAATGGATAATCATAGGCTATGTGAATACTTGTGCACATGATTTGTTGGATTATATTGATTATACTGTGCAATTATACGAATATTTGTGGAACCTTTGAGTGTGGGGAAACGGGTAGTTATGCCATACTCAAGATGAGAATTTGCGAAAAAGTTTGATGGGACGAACCGAGGATTGGACCCTTATTATTTTAGTGGATCGAGACCTGTGATCTTTTAAACTTATAAGATTAGAGATAAACCTAAATGGAAACTATTTTACAAGGAAAATTCATAATACACTACACAACCTCTGAACCCTTTAAATAATGATAACAATGTCAGATGAAAGCTTAGGGCTTGGATGTTAGTTTTGGAAAATGAGAAGTGTCGCTGAATCCAAGTTTTGGAGAAACTAATAAGTTTCTAAGTATGTTGGTACTTTCGCTCGACGAGCAGTTTGTTGTTTGGCTATCTAGAGGATATGTCGGGGAACTATAAATTTCCAAGTACATTGGTACTCCTTCGCTCTTTGAGCAGTTTATTTAGCCATCCAAAGGATGAGCCGGGAAGCTTCACTGAGGCGTGAGACTTCGTGAAAGCATGGAATTTCACTGAAGCGTGAGACTTCGTGAAAGTGTGCAAATTCACTGAAGCGTGAGACTTCGTGAAAGCAGAAACTTCACTGAGGCGGGAGACCTCGTGGAGACGAGAACCTTCGCCGAAGCGGGAGACTTTGCGGAGGCGTGAAACTTCACTGAAGGGTGAGACTTCGTGAAGGTGTGAAACTTCATTGATGCGGGAGACTTCATGAAGGTGCGAAACTTCACTAAAGCGTGAGACTTCGTGAATGCGTAAACTTCACTGAAGCGTGAGACTTCGTGAATGTGTGAGACTTCACTGAAGCGTGAGACTTCGTGAAAGCGTAAGACTCCATTGAAGTGTGAGACTTCATGGAAGCGTGAGATTTCATCGTCGTTTAACCTAGGGAAAACGAGAGGGAACATTTGTTTAGTTAGACACTTGTGCGTTGGGAGGACGATACATTGCTTGACTAACCTTATCACCTAACTTCATATGTTGAGATTTTGATGATTTGATATTGGTGAACATCGTTATGTTATTTGTTGAATTGTTGAGATATTGAATATTGTGTTGTTACTAGAGATTCGATAACATGCCATGTATATACCTTAGGGTAGGCAATGCAAAACTTATATGTATATATACAACATATATATACCCCCTTATTCTTCACATGTTGTTTGTATCATTTATCATATTCTGTGAGTTGACACTCGCCCCTTGGGTTTGTGTTCATGTTTGTGTTTGGGCGGTCGACCTGTTGTCAGACGTTCAACAGCTGATTCGTGATGGTTCAACGTTCGGGGAGGACCCGGAGCGAAATGACTACTACTGAGTCTTCGACGTGGACCCGAACTTCATGCACGATCAGATGAGGGTCGATGTTAGGGGTGTAGTATATGGGGTGCCATTGTCACAACTCTGTTTGTCATTTCTCATTTTGGGGCAGGGTAGGTCCCCGACTATTAGCTTTTTGTGTGGTTCTCTTCCATGAGGATCACAGATAGTTTGTCGATCATAGGAGGTCTTTTGGAGGCCGTTCTGGGCTGACTTACTTTCTTGGAGGACTGTATTTATAAAGGTTATGACTCTGACTATGGGTCGCACTTATTTGCCTACGGGCACCACTTTCAGTTACTTTCCGTCACTTGAGGACACTCGTGACGATGTTTTTAGTTGCAGCGAGGGCTGTACTTATATTGTATGTTAGTCGCTATTAATTGCGATTGAGTTGAGTCTTTATTTCGACAAGTCTTTTTATTTAAACAAAACGAAAAAAATATATACTTGCTTTTCCGCTTTATTTGATTTTTGGTTACTAAAGTGACGTCACCGAAATCGGGTTGTTATAGTATCCATGGAGAAGCGCTTTAGTGGTTTTGTTGAGATACACTCATCTAACATGTTGGTGCTGCTGAGAAGCACTTGTGTGTCTAGATAAAGTGCTTCTGAGACGCACTTGATGAAGTTGAAGAGATACATAGCCATTTTGGTGGTGCTAATGAGAAGCACTTGATGTATCTATGAGAAAGTGCTTTTGAGACGCACTTGATATATTATTATAAATAAAGTTTATTCACAATTGTGAAAGTGCTTCGTGAGACGCACTTATATGCTTATGCGACGCATTTAAAATTTATGTGAATAAATATGTGAGTGAGATGGTAAAAGTCGCTATCTATGAAAGACTTGGGCAATCTTTCTAAAACGCTCACATGCATCCCAAGGTTCAGAAAATGACTTTAATATTCTATCACGGAGTTTCTACATTTTAAAGTTATGGTGTGTGTAGTGGGGGTTCCAACCAAGTCAAACTAGTTCAAGATTCGTTCACTCTTTTAACAAAAATTGTTGCCTCACTTCACTACGTGTTAATTCAATCCTCTGGACATTAACACTTAAGCACAAAAAAATTAACTTTCTTTGCTCATAATTTTATTTTAATCACTTGATTGCCATTAGTGGGGGATTGAAGAAGTAATGGCACAAGTAATCTTAATAATATATAAAGCTCATCCACCAAAGTGGGTCATGGTGCTTTATAATTTTCACATGTCATGTTTTTATTGGTTGTTTTACTTGATTTTCCACATGTCCATTTTTCATTGGTCCAAATCCTTAATTTTTTATTGGTCGACATTAATTACAACATTAATCATTAAATAAGTAAATTCATAATTTTTTGATGTATGCATTAATGAAAATCACAAATATGGAATTTTTTAGAATGGTCCACAATTTAACCGTTAATCATGCTATATTACATTTAATTTTTCATAGTAAAAAACAAAAAATTATTAACCGTTACATTTTCAGATTTTATTTTTTACGAAATCCGTGTTATGTCGATCCCCCCTTAATTTCAGAATTTGAATCAATGCAAGATTTACGTGATTGTGGAAATTTCTTTCAAGGCCTCATTGTTTACAAAACAATTATTAATATTGGTTTAAAATTTGAATCAATTACATATGTGATTACAATAATCTTTAATGGCACATTAATAACATTGAATAAAATTGAAAATATAACACAGTGGTCCATTTTTTTTCCACGCGTTTACAAGTTTTACCTGTTTAACTTTTTTTTTTTATGTAAAGAAAATGGTTTTATTACTAAAAGTCAACAACAATAATATGTAGCATTGTT
Organism: Lotus japonicus; assembly: GCF_012489685.1. Classification (NCBI taxonomy): domain Eukaryota; kingdom Viridiplantae; phylum Streptophyta; class Magnoliopsida; order Fabales; family Fabaceae; genus Lotus; species Lotus japonicus. Next base: position 65,678,028 of record NC_080041.1, on the reverse strand, counting down.
AAATATGGAAAATAGCTAACGAAATCAGTGTGTTTTTGATTGAAAAAATTTAAATTTTTTGTTTCAATTAATCCCGCCTTTACGTAATCAAAGTAGTATAAATTGACATTATCATAACAATTCAACCACCAACACAATACCCATTACCTTTGAGAAAACCTCTTCTTCTGTGTTTTAGTTTTTATGGTTTCAGAAACCATGAGGATTTCATGGTTTAGTTTATCATATTGAGATGTATTACTAAAATGTATTTGGTTCATTTCTTTATATTGAATTGCTAAGTTTAAAGGAGTTATTTTTTGCGGTGTGGATATATTTACTGCTTATTTGTTATTCATCATAGATTTTATGTGCTCTTTCTTTCATTTTTTATTTCCCAAAAACTTTTTGTTAGATCTATTTATAATCTCTCTTTCTTTCTTGCAGGGAATTGCAGGAAGGTCAAGTCATTGTACCAATATTGGTGTAAAGAGAATGGGGCAATCGGACAATGGACCATTTCTTAAAGCTTTGCGTGCGAAGCAAAGATATTCTACGCAGAAAGCTGCAACAATATGTTTTGTGTGGGAAATGAATCTGAAGGACCCCATTGGTATCCGTTCAAAATAATCACAATTGGTGAGGAATTAAAGGTGGACTTTTTCTAGACTAACACATTTCTTAAACTTTGTTTGATGCAACTTAAATGCCACATGTTTTTCTTCTATTGGTTGTTAAAACGATTTTTCAACTGTATGTTTTTGATTGGTCCATATTGATGACTTTTCATTGATCCAATTTGATGACTCAATAAATTAAAAAAGTAAATCATTGACTCAAAATTCTCAATCCCCATTCAAATCCCTAAATTTCAAAATTATGCCTTATTATCCTATTCATTTTGGTTCACTTACACACTATATATTGAATTATTCTCAACTATATTGGCATACACCACGAGTGTTTTTTCTTCTAGGTACCTTTGTATTCAACTGCTTTTTTGTTTCATGCATTTTATCTTTTCTTTTCGAATTTCGTTGAGTTTTTGCAGTCTTATTCTCCTCTATGATTTCTTTGTCCCGCGGCAATCAGACTTGCTTTTACTTCGGGTGCCTCTATTCTTCATTTCTTAATTTATGTTTTGAAATCTCACTCTTCATATTTGACTTACCTCATTTTCTAGAAATTTATGCTCATGTCACTTTCTAAGTCATTCATTTTTCCTCTAAAACAAAAAAAACTCATTCCTTCAAAAGAAAAATTCTAACCTGTTAATTTTGAGGTTTTTTTTTTACAAGAGGAAAACATAAATTTTGACCATATTCAATTAATTAATCTAATTTCTTCGAATTCTTTCTAGCCCATTAATTTTGAGGTTTATACTATTTATAATCGCATTGAATACATTAATATTTTTGTTTACTCCAAAATTTCCCAAAAAAATGTAAAATATTATTAACTCAAAATAAAAGTTTTTATTTTAAAGCTAGGAATTTTTTTTTTAGTTTTTTTTAACACTTCAAGCGTAAAACATAGTAATACTTTTAAAAACTAAAAAAGTAAAGATTAATTTAACTAAGTATTATTTTCAACCACTCCAAATTTTTCAAAAACATTAAAATATTATTAACTCATTAAGTGGATTTCGAATTTGAATAATTAATAGGTCATAAATAGCAGTTTTTTTAATTAATAGGTTATAAATAGCATGTTTTAATATGTTATAATTATATGAAAAGTTATGCACGTTATTTTTAGTCTGAATTTAATTGATTAAGAACCTCATTATTTCAAAAAAAAATTCAATTTAATAATACTTAATGCAAAATTAGTCAACTAGACAGGTTTGGAAGATCATATTAATTAATGTAAAATTATTCAAATTCGAAATTATTTATAAAATTAATCATTAATAATTTTTAAAGAAAAAATTCAAAGAAAAAATAAATTAAAATTTTGAAATCAGTTACTAGGTTCCAATAATTTTTAAATTATACAGTTTTTTTTTAAGTCAATACCTTTTGAGAAATTTAAATTTCACATGAAACATAATATTGAATTTCTCTCCACTCATGTATATGAAATTTGAAAATAGTAATTAAAAATAAATAGGAAATAATAGCACATTAATTATTTTTCTAGCCAATCAAGGATTCTTAGTTGAAAATATGTCAAGCTATAGAAGGGGGAGAATATGAATTTTAGATTTTAAAATTTGAATTTTATTAGTATATAATTTTTTTAAAATATAATTAATATTAGATTGGTTTTAAAATGGATATGATGAGCATATAAATTTTTGTGAATTAAATAAATATTAGTTTTTGATCTACAACATCATTATTAGTTAGTACTGTTGAACTTTAGTGAGCCAGGACATGAGTGTTCCTTCTGTTTTGCAACGATGTAGTATGAGGAAACAAGTGAGAAATCTAAAAATACTCCAAATTCGGAGTTTTCATTATGCTACTTAAAATGAAAAGTGCAACTACCTTTCTTGCAAAGACCACCTGATTTATTGTTTAGTCTAATGACTGGAGTCGATCCAATGTCTATACACTTCAAAGAAAATATAAGAGCATACAACAATCTATTTTCTTTTACGTCAATGGGTGGTAAAGTTGAGTCTCCATGAAATGATGGTGGGGGACCTCTGCAATTCATTTTGAGTGGACAAAATTACCACAAGATTGGGAGCTGTATATCTACGATACTCTTAACGAGACATTAAACAGATTGCATCATGTTAGGTTCGTTTCGTACCCTACAAAAATTAGATCAAAATTATACAATTTCTTGGTGTTAATACAGTGACTGTTTTGATTGTGAGAGACTTTAATAATTTAGACTGCGAACAACATGTTGTTGTACAGGACATTACAGGTATATTCACAAGGTTGTACGAGAATCATGTTTCTTACACCCCCCTGCATTATCCTTTGTTATTTCCATATGGAGAATATGACTATCAAGCAAACTCCCGTACAAGGAACCTGTCGTGGAGGATCAATATAACAAAAGACACACGGTTACTCTTAAAGGCTTTGTTGTTTTTCGTATTCAGGATAGATGCATTGAATATACCAGTGTAGTCCGCACTGGACGACTCTTTCAATAATTTATCGTTGATGCATATTTCATGACAGAATCTCAACGGTTAAATTAGGTGAGATATAATCAAATTAAGATCAGATCTGAGGTTTATTATAGATTACATGAAGCGTTATCTAGGGGCTAGACCGAAGCTGCAGCAACTGGAAAGCGCATCATATTGCCAGCTTCATATATGGGAAGCACGCGATACATGTTCAAATATTGTCAAGACACTATGACAGCAATTTGCAAGAGATTTGGATACCCAAATTTGTTCATAACTATGACATGCAATACCAATTGACCAGAAATCAAATTGTTTGTTGAGTCAAGAGGATCTCGGCCAAATGAGTGTCCATATATTTTAGTTCGCATTTTTAAGATGAAAGTGAATCAGCTGATGAAAGATTTCAAAAATGGTCATCTATTTGGAAAAGTGGACGCAAATGCATTGGTACATTCTCACTGCATTACTATGCCTCACTTATGATGTCTAATTTATCGCTCAGTTACATGTTCCACGTGTCTTCTTCAATTTATCACTTTTGAATTATTCTACTCTTCGTCTTCTTTTGAGAAGAAGAATATGATTGTAATTTGTAATAAGCTAAAGATCATTTGAAGCTGTTAGATAAACTTTTTTAATCATTAATAAGCTAAAGATCAATTGAATTTCATAAAAAATGACTTCCTCACGCATATTGATTTAATCACTCTTCTCATTGATTTAATCACTCTTCTCATTGTAACCTTCTAACTGACTTAAATTGCATTCTCAATTTTTAAATTTTGCTATGGAAATGCTTGCAATGCAGTTTGACCCACACACATTAATATTTATATCTTGATGACAAGTTATGAGTTAATTTCTAGGATATAGGAATATGAAGAACAAACAAAGAGGGGGACATCAAAATCCATTTAATTTTTAAATTATAGGAATCCATACCAACCTATTAAATCTACACGTTGCACTGTAGAGAGCCAATATCGTGGTCTCCAATGATGCAGAAAGAGTAAATAATAATAACCCGTGAGAGGAGAAGAATTAGAAAAGCTCATAGAATAGGATAAGTGCCTCCTAACTGCACTAGAACAATAACCTTTCTTCTGCCAAATAAAAAGCACATGGACAGATACAATGCTTCAAAGAGGATGTAAAAATTAGGACACTAAGCTGCAAGAAGCAGCACAGATATTAGCTGCCAACTAACTTGAAACTCATTGCTTCGTATTTAGTTTTTTTTTAATATTTATCCGATGATCTTAATTTACACATGAAAATAACTTATCAATTCTTATTTGTTTATCTTTAAATTTAGATGTTATAGGACATGACCTGCAGAAGGATGAATCAAAGGAGAAGGACAAGGAAGGAGGAACCCTAAAGCGTATAGATGTAGTCCTAGAAGATTTGGAGTAAGTGGATCTCTATTCAACAATGTTTGTAGTTATATAAAAGTGTTTAATTTAACATATAAACCACTTACATGTAGGAAAAATCAAATAGTATGTACTTTGTGGAATCATTATGCCACCACATTGCTTGAATACCTTGAAAATGATGATCCAAACCATCTGGTTATCATCATACTGTGCAAAAGGAAGTCTTATTTTGGTAATTTAATAATCCCTTCATTTATAATGTGATTGGTTATCATACATCCTGTTCTCATGTCGAAATTTCTTCAGATATAAAAGGCATATCAAATGCATTTGATGGCACTGGATTGATTATCAATGAAGATGATGAACATATACATGATTACAGGAGAAGGTCAGTTTTCCCTTATTTTGGTGTCATGCGCTTCTTTCATTTTATACTTTAAAGTAGCATAAGTTACTAATATGTATTTTTTTTCTCAAGACTCGAAGAGAAAGAAATTCGTGTTAATCAAATAATAACACAGTCGTCTACACCGTCTTCAATATCAGTCAGGAGGAAGCCGTCAGGAAGTTGTGGAAGCTACTGTAAACTCTTCATCATTGTGGAAGCATTGCAAAGTCATGAAATTGTCTAAGCACATGCAGCTAACCGCAGCTAAGACGATTGATGAAGCAAAAAAAATCAAAGAGTTTGCAGATTGGATTCTTAAAATTGGAAATGGCGATCATCCTGATTCCGGAGCAGGAGAGTATGACGTTCAAATCCTGCCAGATCTGCTCATCCCAATTAGTCTTGACCCATTAATGGAATTGATTAAATATACATATCCTGACCTTACGCACAAAATGAAAGACCCGCACTTCTTTCATGATAGAGCAATATTGGCCCCTACACTAGAGGTTGTTAAAATGATAAACACTTACATGTTTGACATAATAGCTGCACTAGAACACGAATATCTGAGCTCCGACTATGCCTTGCGATTTAATGAGGATTCTGAAATCCGAGGTGAGTGGTTTACCACAGAATTTTTGAACGACACTAAAAGTTCAGGCCCAAACCATAAATTATTATTGAAAGTTTGTACTTCAATCATGCTTTTGAGAAATATAGACCAAGCAGCAGGTTTATGCAATGGAACCGAGTTAATTGTGGATGAACTTGGTGGACGTGTTATTGGTGCAACTATTATCAAGGGAACAAATGCTAATGAAAAAGTGCATATTTCAAGAATGGGCTTGGTTCCTTCTAATTCCAAATTTCAAATTAAATTCAGAAGAAGACAGTTTCCAATTGCAGTATGCTTTGTGATGACCATAAACAAAAGTCAAGGACAAACATTATCTCAGGTTGAGCTCTTCCTTTCGAGGTCTGTCTTCACTCATGGTCAGTTATATGTAGCTCTCTCTCTCTCTCACTCAAGAAATGGTCTTAAACTTTGTATATTGGATGAGTCGGGCAAACAACATATCAGTATTGTTAATGTAGTGTTTAAGGAAGTTTTTGGAAATGTTTGATGTATACAACACAATTTCATTTATTTATTCCATTTTTCTCTTCATATATTATTATACGGTTGACTTATACACGATTGACTTATTTATAATTTAAAAATTACAAATATATGAAAACTATTTTATTTATTAAAAAAATCTCACATAAAATTCCGTGCAGCGCACGGGTTATCGCACTAGTTATCTTTGAATCTTCTTTTCGGTTATACATATTCAAACGACTATTATTATATTTGAAACCGGTTTCTTATGGTCTTAAAGGTTAATTGCAACATATAGTCAATTGGTTTTATTTCTATGTTAATTCTAACGGTTTTTTACCTATGCTAACGTTTGGTTTATTTGTGATTCCAACATCATGACTCTTAAAAATGGTTTTATTACTTTTAATTTGGAAAAGTATACGTTGAGAGCTGGCTTCGGTTTTGTTCATGTGGCCGTGGGTATTATATAAATGGGTCACATTGTTTTGGTTTTTATAACTTGGTTTTGAACAAATATTCTGAGCATTGTTGTAAAGACTCCAACATTTTTAGGTTCTGAGTGCACAATACCTGAAGTGTGGTTGTATTAACCTTGGGAAGCAAACCCGGCACTGAATTGTACCGAAGTCAGCCGGAATTTTTACTTTCAAAACAGTGGTTCTTCCACGGCGCAACCTTCATTCTATTTTTCCAACAATTCCAATTTCATAACTATGGAAAAGCTTTGCTATAATTCAAAACAGATTGAAGGTGGATGCAACTTCTCACCTCATAAAGAAGAGAATGTTCCCAGAGTTTGAATGCGAGTTTTCTGAAGAGGCTTCGATGTTTCAAGATCGTGCTGAAGAGATGAAGAGGCACACCCTTCAATTCAACCAACTTGAAGAGAAGAACAAGAAGTTGAGTATGGAGATTGAAATCCATTGTCCCAAAGCCTCCTTTTTTTTTTGATAAGTTGAAGATTGAAAGTATTAAAGTGGAGGAGAATGCAAAGACTCTACCCAATTCTCTGAAAGAAAAGAGGTTGTCTAAATGATCCTTGTGCATTACTAACCCACAACTCAATGGACCATCCAATAAGATTCTTTATAAATAAATGAATAAATAAAATATAAAAATTTCACCTCGTTTATCTTCAATATGATTGAACCTTCAATATGATTGAACGATTAGTTATTTAACCCAAAATTTTCCATGGGTCATTTAGACAACCCCGAAAAAAATATAGGCATCATTATTGTGGTTGCAAAAAGAGGAGATCGCGCCTAGTCGAGGAATCCTCCACCCCGAAGGTCGACGTGGAGCAAAATGTTTCCTCCTTCAATATGAAAAGGAGAAAAATGTTAATTTTCAAAGCTAACATTGAAATTTTGGACACTGGGCTTTGCATCCTAGACTATGCTCTTGCCAACGGTTGCATAGTTGCTTTCCAAAATTCTATAGATCAGCTTGTTGTGCTGAAACCCTGGATTGAAAACCGAAGGAACCTCCACCAAGAGGGTTGTGCATGATGGCCGGCGTAATTGGCGAGATGACGAATATTATTTTCATTCCACTTATGTTCTTAAGAACCCTAGTATTTTAGGAATCTTTTTCTAATTTTTTTCCTCGCAAATTGTCAATGTTTGATCATCGTTGTTATAAGGACTTTGGTGTTTGTTCCTCCTTTTTGTTTCGTCTCTTTATCATTTTGCTTTGCTTTGATTTTTCCTTTACAGTTTTTGCTTGTCCATCACAATTGTGCGAAATTGAACTTCTTCTCAATTGCATTATGAGTTAATTGAATCACGTTACTTTTAGAATGGTTTTATATTATATTTTAACAGCAATAACTTGATTTTAGTTTAAAAAAAAACTTGATTTTAAAAACGTAAGTTCCATTCCTTATAGTTTTTATCGTCTTTTGGTGACTAGCCATGATCAACCTTTAAGGATTGTATTCATTAAACACAAATTCCACCACTTTCTGAAAGACCTGATTAGAGTTATTGAAACGGCCTCCATCTTGTGGGGCCCCGATGCGTAGAAGTAAGTACAACCCCTGTTCCTATATAACTGTCTAGAGAGATAAGAAACATACATATATATTAAGGAGTGAAATTAATTTTGTTAATTTTTATGAATATTATTTGTTTTCTTATTTCACCCTTTAGAATACATTTTATCTTTCCTCATTTATTGTTCATGTAAGGACATTTCTTAGAAAAACACAATTTAATGCTTTCTTAAAACTCTAGGTGAACAGATATATAAAAACAATTTTTTTTTTCTTTAAAATGGACAATTAATAAAAAACGGAGTTAGTACTTACTAAAGTTTGAATTTAAATTTGAATGTATTAGTTTGATATTTTCATTATTGTATAACTAGCTACATCGATGTTTTCCCTTTGTCATTTTCAATATGTTAACCGTCTTCTCAAGTGAAATACAAATTGTTCAAGCTTCTATGATATATACGCTCATTTTCTATAGCCCTACTCTGACATATTTGGTAGTCTTTTGGATGAATCAAACAGGGGACTTAGCATAAGAACTAAATTAAAACAAGGAAAAAAAGACTATTCTACTAATTAAATTATATATATTGCACATTTAGAGTTCTGTGAACGTACGTGTAACATATTTAAGTTTTTTGCAACACAATGAATATAAAATGTGTCAAATATATACAAACTCAGGCTAAGCTAGCTAAACCTTGTTATTTGGAACCAACCAAGGACGACCTTCTTAATTAGGCAGGTTTCGATCTTCAGACCAAAACAAACGAGCGATGAAATCAAGGATGTTCTCAAAAATCATTCTCTTCACGGATTTCCTTCGAGCTGGAATTACAATTGCCTTAATCGTCTTGCTCTTCACAATCACCTGTCTCGCAGTCACTTTTGCACTTGCACCCATGATGGTCTCTCTCTCCCTCTCTCTTTCTCTCTTTCTCTGTTTGCCTTTCTTTATGATTCGCACATACACATATCACACACACAACACCATCATATATATGATTTAATGAGTAGGGCCAGTTCTAACTTCTAGTAGGAAGGGGAGGACGAAAAGACCAAGAAATCCACGAAACATTTCAGCTTTTCAAGTTTTATTTTATTAGATGTGCTACATATAGTTAAGAGCTTTAGGCCACATAGTGTCAAACTTGGCCATTGTTTAACTTTAAAGGACATGTGTGCTCTCATTTACTTGTAAATTATCAGTAAAATGCTAATTAAAAAATTCATTATAATTCATAATGAAATAAAAGAGATGAGGCTATGAAAAAGATTTTCTGATCCACACAAAACTTGGATGTGCAATACGGCAACTGCGAGGAGGATTCACTTGTAGGGCCGGAGAGCGATTGTTCAATGTGAATGTGGAAAACAATAATAACATAAATCATGACAACTTGATTTTCTTTTGTTTGTGATTTTAGAATCATCAATGTATTTTAGTAGTAATGTGATCTACTATAGGCTGATGCAATTACGCGTTAGGCTCGGAATCGAGTCAGGTTAGTGCGGAGTGCACGCTCGGTGAGCCAACTCATGATTGACCGCGAATACGAACCAGGGTCCAAGGGGCGGAGCCCCTGGCTGGGGTCCCGCTGCCAGGTCAGTTGTGACCCTAGGTTGAAATTGTTTGAAAAATTGTGACTTATTGGCGAACAGTTGTGATCATTCGTGCAGCCTCTTATATAAGGTTACTTGCAGCCTAAGGAACAGAATACAGAAAACAGAAACAGAATACAGACACAGAAATTCGAAAACATAACATCTCTACTTTCTTTATCTGTTCTCTTGTGCCAAGAAACAGATTGATTGTCAAGTATTATCCCAACAAAGATTTCGTGAACCCAGGCATTTATAGGGTCGAAATAATTTGTTCGGAAAGTGGACGCTCACGATTCTTGACTTTATCCAGGATTATCACAACCAGTTTTCTAACAAACGAACAAATTATTTACTGATAATCATGGCTGGAGAAAGCGCTGTCAAGGAGATGACTACTAAGTTCGGGAAATTGGACAAGTTTCAAGGACAAGACTTCAGGCGTTGGCAGAGGAAGATGCATTTCTTGTTGACAACATTGAAGGTGGTATACGTCCTGTCTACACCGATTCCTGAACTTCTAGAGGAAGAAACTGTTGAAAATATAAGAAGTAGATCAAAGTGGGAGAATGACGACTACATATGCAGAGGACACATTCTTAACGGTATGTTTGATCCTTTATTTGATATTTATCAAAATGTGGAATCTGCAAAGGAATTGTGGGATTGTCTTGAAGCCAAGTACATGGCAGAGGACTCATCCAGTAAGAAGTTCTTGGTGACTGATTTCAACAATTACAAAATGGTTGAATCAAGGTCTGTCATGGAACAATATAATGAACTTCTACGAATTCTTGGACAATTCACACTGCACGGATTGAAGATGGATGAAACAATATCTGTCTCAAGTATCATAGACAAGTTGCCCCCTTCATGGAAGGATTTCAAACACAATTTGAAGCATGGAAAAGACGACCTGTCTTTGGTCCAACTTGGAAGTCACTTGCGCATAGAAGAATCTCTAAGAGCGCAGGAGAGTGACAAGGGAAAAGGAAAAGAAGTTGCTGGTCCCTCGATTAATATGATCGATGAGGGTAGTAAGAACAATAACAACAAAAACAAAGGAAAGAAGCGTGCTTTCAAGAACAACAAAGGAAGTTTCGGTTCTAACAAGAAACCGAAACTAGAATGTTGGAAGTGTGGTAAGACAGGCAACTTCAAGAGGGATTGTCGTTCTGGAAAGAAGCATGATAACGCGAATGCAAGTGGTTCGGGAAAGGGGTCTAAGGACCAATCCCAAGAACAAGGTCAGAAATCAATTCATAACTTGAATATTTTGATTAAACATTCAGTTTCATTAATTTCTGAAGCATTTTATGTGCAGGATGATGCTATTGCGTGGTGGATTGATTCTGGCGTCACAACACATGTTTGCAAGGATCGTTTCTGGTTCAAGACTTTTGTTCCAGTGGAAGATGGATCTGTCCTCTACATGGGAGATCATCACTTTGATCCTGTTGAAGGCAAAGGAAGCGTGGTGTTAGAATTCAGTTCTGGAAAAATTATTACTTTGTTTAATGTTTTATATGTTCCTAAACTACGTAAGAACTTAGTTTATGGTCCTGTATTGAATAAGCTTGGATACAAGCAAGTGTATGAATCCGATAAATATGTTTTATCGAAGTCTGGTGTGTTTGTAGGATTTGGATATTATAATAATGGAATGTTTATGATGAATTTGAACGGTGTTCCTAAAGATTCTGGTTCTATATTTATGTCTTCTTTGAATGTTACCAATTCATCTTTATGGCATGCTCGTCTAGGACATGTACACTATAAGAGAATGCATGAAATGTCTAAAGATGATTTAATTCCTGTGTTTGATAAAAATATAGAAAAGTGTAAAACTTGCATGTTAACAAAGATTACTAGGCAACCTTTTAAAAGCATAACAAGGAAATCTGTCATACTTGAATTGATACATAGTGATTTATGTGATTTGCATGCTACTCCATCATTAGGACATAAAAAGTATCTTGTCACTTTCATAGATGATGCATCTAGATTCTGTTATGTTTATTTGTTGCATTCTAAAGATGAAGCCTTAGATAAATTTAGAGTTTATAAAACTGAAGTTGAATTGCAACAAAATGTGATGATTAAAACATTACGTACGGATAGAGGTGGTGAATATTATGATTTTGAATTCTTCCAATCCGTAGGAATCATTCATGAGACTACGGCACCTTATACACCTCAACAAAATGGTGTGGCTGAAAGGAAGAATAGAGTTCTTAAAGAAATGGTGAACGCCATGTTATCCTATTCTGGTTTGAGTGAAGGGTTTTGGGGAGAAGCCATGTTAACGGCTTGCTATTTGTTAAATAGGGTTCCTAATAAAAGGAACAAGACTACCCCATATGAACTTTGGTATAAGAAACGACCCAACTTAACATTTCTACGTGTTTGGGGTTGTAGGGCCGTGGTTAGACTCCCGGATCCTAAAAGGAAAACTTTGGGTGAAAAGGGTGTAGCTTGCATCTTCGTTGGATATGCTGAACATTCCAAAGCCTATAGGTTCTATGTTATAGAACCTAATGACTCGGTTTCTATTAACACAATTATAGAATCAAGAGATGTCATATTTGATGAGAATTGTTTCTCTTTTATACCTAGACCAAAGGACCTTATATCTAAGTCGGATGAACCTATAAAGGATGATCATTCAACTGATGTACCAAGTAAGACACTCGAACCTCGGAATAGCAAAAGAGCTAGAAAACCTAAATCTTATGGTTCTGATTTTCAATTATATTTAGTTGAGGGATCAAAGGATCAGATTGATAATCAATACTATTATTGCTATAGTATAGAGGAGGATCCAAGAACGTATGATGAAGCTGTGAAATATCGAGATTCTGCTTTTTGGAAAGAAGCAATTGATGAAGAGATGAGTTCTATCATGGAAAATAATACTTGGGTATTATCTGATTAACCACCAGGTTGTAAACCATTGGGTTGCAAATGGATCTTCAAAAAGAAGATGAAAGTCGATGGTACAATTGACAAGTTTAAAGCTAGATTGGTAATCCAAGGCTTTAGACAGAAGGAAGGGATTGATTACTTCGATACCTATGCTCTAGTTGCTCGTATCACTACTATTAGATTGTTGATTGCTTTAGCGGCTATTCACAACCTAGTGATCAATCAAATGGATGTCAAAACAGCATTCTTGAATGGTGATTTGGAAGAAGAAGTGTATATGAAGCAACCTGAAGGATTTGTAATGCCTGGTAATGAGCATAAGGTGTGTAAGCTAGTTAAGTCGTTGTATGGGCTGAAACAAGCTCCGAAGCAATGACATCAAAAATTTGATGAGGTTGTTTTGTCTAGTGGTTTTATTCTAAACCAAGCTGACAAATGTGTATATAGCAAATTTGATACATCTGATAAAGGAGTTATTATTTGTCTATATGTGGATGACATGTTGATCTTTGGCACGGACCAAAATCAAGTTGATAAAACAAAGAATTTCTTGTCATCAAAGTTCTCCATGAAGGATATGGGAGAAGCGAACGTTATTCTTGGTATTAAGATTAAACGGGAGAATAAGGGGATTGTAATTACGCAATCTCATTACATTGAGAAAATACTCAAGAAATTTAATCATGAAAGTTGTTCTCCGGTTAGTACTCCCATGGATCCGAGTGAGAAGCTTATGCCAAATACAGGTAAATCTGTAGATCAGCTCGAATATTCAAAAGTTATAGGCTCTTTGATGTATGCTATGATTAGTACTAGACCGGATATTGCATTTGCGGTTGGAAAGTTGAGCAGATTTACTAGTAATCCTAGTAGACATCATTGACATGCGATAACTCGGGTATTCAAGTACTTGAAGGGTACTATGAATTATGGATTGTCATATGTGGGATTTCCTTCGGTATTAGTGGGTTGTTCGGATGCTAGTTGGATAAATAATGTTGAAGACTCATCCTCTACAAGTGGTTGGGTGTTCTTGCTTGGGGGAGGTGCCATCTCGTGGGCTTCCAAGAAGCAAACATGTATAACTAGTTCTACAATGGAATCTGAGTTTGTAGCATTAGCTGCTGCTGGTAAAGAAGCAGAATGGCTAAGAAACTTGGTATATGAGATTCCATTATGGCCTAAACCGATATCACCAATTTCTATCCGTTGTGATAGTGCTGCCACATTGGCCAAGGCTTATAGTCAAATGTACAATGGAAAGTCTAGACACTTGGGTGTTAGACATAGTATGATTAGAGAATTAATCTTGAATGGGGTGATATCCATTGAGTTTGTTCGGTCGCAACAAAACTTAGCTGACCACTTGACGAAGGGGTTAGCTAGAGACTTAGTGAAGAAGTCGGTAATTGGAATGAGATTAAAGTCCATTTAAATCTACTAGCTATGTTATACCCAATTCCCTTCTAATACAACGTTAGAAGCTGAATTCAATGTGGAGAGATCATAGTTAGAGATTGGAGCACTTGTGTTTATCTTCCCAAGGTATGTGCTCAGACCTGCAAGTGATGGCTAGGTTGAAGTATATCTTCTTAATGGTTCTTTTGAAAATTTATAAATGCAGGTGCAAGATTAAAAGGATCACCTATGTAAGCATGAAGTTTTGCCGCTTCAAGAAGCTTGGACTTGGCTTCCTATATGCTTATTAATGGATAAGGACACATGGCTTGTAAAGTGTCAAGTATGAATAGTAGAGTGTTGTAGAAACATATGTGTACAATATCTTTAGATATTCGAATGGGTTGACGGGTTCAATCTTTAAAGACACCCCGATTCTCGAGTATTTGGAATGTGTATTTGTACTAAAGTAGAAATTCAATCGCAAGATATTTTCATTTATGCACTTGTTTGATCGTTATATCTGTGTGTTATAAATTTGTATATATTTTCTTATACAAATTGAGTAGATCAAGGATTACACTAAAATGGGGGGGGATTTGTTGGTGATTTTAGAATCATCAATGTATTTTAGTAGTAATGTGATCTACTATAGGCTGATGCAATTACGCGTTAGGCTCGGAATCGAGTCAGGTTAGTGCGGAGTGCACGCTTGGTGAGCCAACGCATAATTGACCGCGAATACGAACCGGGGTACAAGGGGCGGAGCCCCTGGCTGGGGTCCCGCTGCCAGGTCAGTTGTGACCCTAGGTTGAAATTGTTTGAAAAATCGTGACTTATTGGCGAACAGTTGTGATCATTCGTGCAGCCTCTTATATAAGGTTACTTGCAGCCTAAGGAACAGAATACAGAAAACAGAAACAGAATACAGACACAGAAATTCGAAAACATAACATCTCTACTTTCTTTATCTGTTCTCTTGTGCCAAGAAACAGATTGATTGTCAAGTATTATCCCAACAAAGATTTCGTGAACCCAGACATTTATAGGGTCGAAATAATTTGTTCGGAAAGTGGACGCTCACGATTCTTGACTTTATCCAGGATTATCACAACCAGTTTTCTAACATCTTTCTCAACGCACGTTTTTTAATGTGTTCTTTTTTCTTAATCAAGTGTTACGTAAATTTTAATTTTTTTTTTGAAACAACGTAAATTTTAATTACTTACAATAAGTAGAGGTCAATTTATGTTTGACTTACAATAAACAATTATCGGACGTACGAATCTAGTCTATCACCTCAAATTTTTTTCGATAAGCAATAAGAATTATATTGAAATAAAGTATAAGGGGTACTTCAACCCAATAAAAGAAAGAAAGGAGAGAAAACAACAAATTTAATAGTATTTACAATGACAAATCTCAAATAAGATGTTTAGTTTTTAGAAACAGGAAAATGCTTTGTGCTAAGTTCTTTAGGATTATGCCCGGAATATTTCGGGTTCTCCTCCTTCACAGGTGTTGGACCCTCTAGCATCGTTGTACCGACGGGTGAGAATGTGGAAGGTTAGATTTCCTTACTTGATTTTCTCCTGTGGTTCCTTATGTAGGCACAAGTTCAGAGGAGTTAATGTAACCTCAACATCACCGGTCATCTTAAGGTTATGTGTGAGTCGAGTTCAGCTCGCTTCGGATGGCCTTAATGTGTTGTCCCATTGGTCAAGTGATGAATGGTGGAGGATCTTCTACCCCTGCTCCACTTCCTTGAGTTACTGCCTAGTGTGGGGATTGGGAAATGTGTTGATGATGGTTTGGGCAAGAAGTGCATCATATATGTTTACTTGACTTTCTCGAGATCTTTTATAGAGTTTTGGTTAAGTGTTGAATTGTGAGTTTCTAAGGAGGAAATGAGGGTATGTGTTGGCTACGGAGTATCCGGGCCATGTTTCCATATGCTGGTTGAATAAAGTATTTGAACATCAAGCCCTATGTTGGCAGGGATATAGGCCAGGGTCGGTGTCTCGTCCATCCACGAGTAAGGGTGATTTATTTCAATTTACTTTGAGTGTGGAATCTTATGCACGGTCGACCAATGGCATTTTTTGTCGAGTGTATGTAGAGAGTTGAGGTACGTATCAAACTTGCCTCTATCTCTGTTCACAGTGATATGACTACGAAGCTTGTGAGTAGGATACATGACATTATTGTGTTTTAGTCAGGAGACTAAAGGTCGGAAGACATATTGATGTCTCAGTTATAGGTTCGATGACATATGTCACATCCTAGTCATGAGACCATAGGTTGATGATCCACGATATGTCTCGATCGCCGACTATAGATTGCAAGACATATACTCCATGCGTCTAGATTATAAGACCGTAGGTTGGATGATCCACACTATATCCTAATCACGAGTAGGTCGGATAGCACATAATATGTCTTGGTCATTGGACCGTTAGTTAATGACACAATAGTATTTTGGCCACTCAGAGGCCGAGTTATTTATACAATAGAAATGCTTAGTTGTATTTTAGGGTGCGTTTGAAGGGATCCGACATAAATGATATGTTCAAAAATTAGGTTTTAAACTATAAATTACTCATCTCCAATTCATTCACAAGCCTACTTTCAAGTCTCAATGCTAAAATAAGTTATCCATCTTTATGATCTATTGAAAAGAATTTAGTGGATAAATTTACACGATATATCATTTTCTATGCTCGTTTAGCATGTTATATAGTACAATACCTGATAGTATTAGACTCATTAGTATTAGGTTTGATAAGATAAGACTTGCTAAAAATTTAATATCATACAATATTTCATCATACACTCTATAACAAATCATATCATTTAAATTGATGAAATAACATGTTTGGTAGAGTTGGTGGTGGTGGAGATTGGTGGTGGTAGATATGGCGACGTTGGTGGCGGCGCAAAAAGGTGGTACTTGTTGCGGTAATTATGCTTGCGGCAGTGGTTGTGGTGGTGGCAGCAGAGTGGTGGAAGTGACAATGGTGGTGTTCGGGGGTGGTGGAGGCGATTGTGAGGGAATGGTGGAGTTGGTTGTCGTCGTGGCGGTCATAGCGTAGGTCATGGCGGTGGTACTGTTGTAGGGCGGTGGCGAAGGGTGGTGGTTGTTGCGGTAGTGGTTCTGGTGGGTAGTGGCAGTAGAGTGTGATGGTGGATGGTGGTGGTGGTGGTGGAGTTGGTTGTAGGGTGGCGATGGTGGTAGTGTTGTATGGCAGTGGGGAAGGGTGGTGGTAGCACTGGCAGGTGGTGGTGATGATGGCAATGGAGTTGGTATTGGTGGTGGCGATGGTGGCAGCGGCAGTGGCGATGACAATGGAGGCAACGAAAATGGTGGTTGTTGTGGAGGGTGGTGGTGGTTGTGTCAATAGATTAAATAATTTCAAGTGTCTTATATCTCACAATCTTATCAGACCTTATCCATCATCTATACACTAGATTAATTAATAAGTCGTCATTTGAAAGTATAACAATTGGTTGATGATAAGTTATAGAATTTTAATGTTACTACCAACATAATTGATATATTCATAATGTATTGAATATGTTTATACTATATATTTTTTTTTGTTACATGGAGGGGCAAAAGCCCCGAAAAGCACTAAGGCGACACGCCTTCCATAGAAAGCGAGGCCATGGGATCAAGATCCCTTACAAGAATACTATGACATTCTCCAAACGGAACATCCCACCAATGTGTCCCAAACTCTAACCCCAAACCTACCTTGGCTAGGTAATCAGCAAGGAAGTTCTCCTCTCTCGATCCATATTGAAAGACCAGCGAACCGTGCACCCCTTGGAACCTAAGAATATCCTGGACAATATGTTCATATTGGTGACTACTGGTATCCTCAGATTCAAGCAACTGAATAACCTCAAGACTATCACTCTCAATAATAACTTGAGACAGCTCAAGCCCCATAACCAGGTCTACTGCTGTAGCTACCGCCATGAGTTATGTGAGGAAAACATTTTCCATCACAAAATCTCCAAGGTTTCTACTAAAGCCCCGCTTCCACTTCCCATCTGCATCCCTCAAATCTCCAAGGTTTCTATTGTGTCTTATACGGCGACCAAATGAGTTCTTATATAAAATTACAATGAATCGTATACACTTGTCTAATTATTATATAATAATTAAAATACACCCTCAACACATTAACTAATTAATAATTTTTTTTTTATCTTTAATGGATGTAGCCACTTGTTTCAAAGATAGTTACATATCGTTGTTAACAACCATTCCCTGGACTAATTAATTATTAAATTAAAAAGGTATTTAGTTTTGATAGTGCGGAGAAGATACTTGCTATTTGAAGTTGCTAAGAAGTGCCAGCAGAGGAACCATGATGGTACAAGAGTGATGGAATTCAAGCTATAGAATCAAACAAAATCTTTTGACGAGTGGTTTTCCCTTTTCACACTTCTTTTCGTCAATCTTTACCTCCCTCTAACTCTAAAGTCCGAGACAAAGATATCTTATTACCAAGACAACACAATCACCAATTTAATTTCCTATTGGGTCACCTGATCGATATCATATAACAACAAATACCAATTCAAGGTCAGTATTCAGTGAATGAAGAGAAGAAGTGAGGATTGGAGTAGATCGAAATTCATTCTCATCCGACCCGATACCACCATACACGTAACTTAACAACATTTATATATATATGGACGACACGCATGATATCTATCTTTGGACGGGGGTAATATGTCAACTCATGTGCAATCTACATTGACTCTTAATTTGAGAGTTTTTTGGGCTTAAATATGTATTTGGTCCTTGGAGATCGAGAACCACGATTCTAGGTGAACCGACCCGGTTCGAGATGGTGCCATGATTCGAAGTAGCTAGATAAATTTGCCAGGTTAAAAAAACACTTAGAATATGCTTACCTCACCTTAAAGAGATGTGTGGAGATTCAAATCTACAACCTCTTAAATACCCGACTTTTTCATTCTTCACCCGATCAACTACTTGGGATTGGAAAATTCAAACAAAATCACACATTAATTATCTAACATCTCTATTTAATATAATTAATAGATATGTTGCATTTGTTAGATTATGGCAAAGCTGGTAGGTTTGGATGGTGGTTCTCGAAGGAGATAGGTTCGTATGGTCTGAGACCTTGTTGTTTCCGGCTTGCACAAGGTGTTGGAGGCCTGATGATGGTGCAGAAGTTGTACGATGAAGGTTGCAGATGTGTGTGGTGGTCGTTGGTTTCGCGTGGTTGAGGTCAATGACACGAGGGTTCTTGACGGGTGCACATTATTCACAATATAAATGTAGCACACATCATTTTGTCCTCTCTCTACTCTTCTTCCTCTTCCTTAATTTTTATATTATTTATCTTTATATCATTGTTATTGCTTTAATATAAGATGTGACCGGTGTATGCTTTATTTATGAATGTTGTTGCCATTCAGAATTTTAATTTTCTTTCTTCTATGTTTGGTTGAGTTAAAAATGAAAGAAGGAAAGAGATAAAAATAAAAACACAAATTCAATGTAATTTTTTTAAAATTTAGTTAGAAAAAATGTGTAAGAATTATGCAAACCATAATGTTTTTTTATGTTCTCCTATTTTCTTATGGAAAAGTTGAATGAGAGTGTGAAAGCGCGCGCTCCTTTCACATATTTTGATAATAATAATAATAATTAATAAGGTTTAAATATGTTTTTAATCCCTAAAAATAGGCTGGGGTCCTTTGGTTATGGTCTTAATAAGTTTTTTAATTTAGTTTTAGCCCTTAAATATAAAATTATAGTGTGATTTTGGTCCTGTTGTCAAAGTCTATTGGAAAAGAAAAAGTGAATCATCTAACAGATGGCGATATGGACACTTGCCACGTTACACAAGGGGCAAAACGTTTGCCACTAGGTTAGCAGCTTCATCAATTATATATATGTGGGTTAATCATCAAATTAGTCCTTGCATTTGTAATGAAATTTGAGTTTAGTCCCTTCTCAATAAAGTATGGTCTTTGTCCTCACGAGTACAACAAGTTTGGTTTTCATCTCCGCTGAAGAGCGGAGCTCCAACGAAGGTGTTGTGTGTCAAGCGAGAGCATACAATGCGTGCTGATGTGTTTAATAAATCCTGCATGAATTTTATACAATCAGGCGAGAGCAAATATTATCTGACTTATCTATTCTTAATTTATATTTTCATTCTGGTGACCCCTAATGTGCACCCCTAAAAAGTGGTGTAATTTTACACCACTTTTTTTACCTGCTATAGGTTAACACATCTTTTTTAAAAAATTAAACATATAACAATGTTCTAATGATATTTTTTTTAAAAGAAAATATGTTGACTTATTATAACCAGTCAAAGTTAGTGGTGTAAAATTACACTACTTTAAAAGTTGTATTGTGGCCAGAGACATAACTACTGTATTTTGAGCCAAATTAATCACGTAAAACCTGATTTCCTAAGGAAATTGGTGACCAAAGAAAAAAAAAACATTAGGGAGAACATTTCATCATCCGTGTTTTCTTCCACAAATAAACAAAATGTATATATTTGGATTTGGATTTGGATGCCTCTCAAGTCTCAATCATAAAAGAGTTGACAAAAGATAGTTGGCCTTTCTTCCCCGTTGGAACATCCACACCAGTCAGACATGAAGTCTCATCAATTAATCAATTATTATAAACTTACCAAAGATACGTTCTTCCTTCTAACCTTGACTTGCTCATGTTTCCTCATTGGGACTTTGACAGATTAGTCAATAACTTATTAGGAGTAATGATATATACACACCTTACTTTCTCTTCCATCTCATTTTCACACATTTTTCTTCCTTTCTCTCTCTGCATTTCCTATCACATCACAAATCATATCACTCATTTCTCTCTTTTCTCTTCTTCTTTAAGTAAGGTGGAGGTGGAAATTGTTTGTAGACATAACATTATTCAACTTATTAGTGGGCAATCTATTTTGATGTCCCTTTAGCTCATCATCATATGTTTCAAATCCATAAGTAAAATGAAGTAATTAAAATCAGATGATCTTGAGCGGTTAAATTATAATTATTTTAAACATTTTATGATAAAAAACGTAATATTATGATGATAACCAAAATATAGCAAAAGAAAATATGTCGTCTTGAAAATCTATATCTATATATATATGAAAATAATGTTTCCTTCTAGAAGCCTATGCCACATGGCACCCCCAAATTCTTCCAATTTCCCTCCAAGAAAAAAAAAGACATCCCACTTTTTTGTTACAACATATTTCATCTCTCACCTATTTAATTTCATTTATTATTAATAATTCCTTATCCTATATGATACACTTGAATGTATATTTTTAAATATTATATTTTTGAAAGTTTGTGACAATTCAAGTAATATTAGGAAATCTATTTCAAAAAAAAAATGATTATTTCGAAATCTTTTTCTCACTTTTTAAATTTTAAATATAAAAATTACTTGAAATTATTTTAAAAATAAATCTAACATTAGTTTTTTTATTACAAATTAAAAAATATAATACACAACAAAAATTGGAATCCTTTGTTTGTTCAACTCCAACAGCAATGTTGATAATAAATATTGAAACTTTTAATTTAAACTATCATTATTTCCTAACCTATAATTTATGTCTTTAACATGTTTTTAAAAAATATATTTAAATTTTTTAAAAAATATATTGGAAGGAAATATTATATTAATTTTACATTTGAAATTTAACTTTCTTCATTATAATAATTGTTGAAAATCTAATTAATATTATTGGTTGTTGGTTTACTTAGATGAGAAAATGAATGTTTTCAAATCAAATAAATATTTTTTTTTCCAGCATCATGATTTTTAAAAATTTTGCTTTTTTTTTTGCTAAAACTTCTACAAATCAAACAAATAATTTATATGTGAGACACACATCATTAATAAACATTTCATTACTAAACAAATTTCCAAGGTTTTTTCCATTAGCGGACCTTATTATCCTATTTGATCCAAAAAGCTAGAGCATATTCTGGAATTTTTTCTCCAAGAAATAGAATATTCCAAAAATCTATATATATGTGAAAATAAGGTTTATTCTAGAAGATCTATGACACATGGCACCTCCATATTCATCCATTTTCTCTCCAAGAAAAAAAATATTCATTCTACTTTTTTGTCACAACATACAATCATGACTCACCCTATTTAATATCATTTAATGTAATTCCAATTTTTATGTAACCTTTATTTAAAAGTTCAAAAATATTTTAAATCCTTTTTAATTGAATTATCACAACAATTAATGTTTTAATTTTTTAATATTTAATATTTAATTTCGATTTTTTATATAACCTTTACTTGGAATTATATTTAAAAACATTACAAATATGATAAGAAAAATTAAATTCGAAAATAAAAAATAATAATCACAAATCGGAAAAAATACTTCTTAATTTAATTTTCAACGTAATTATTATTTTAATTTTTCATCTGTTTCGAAAGTACAGATTTTCAATATTTAATATTGATTTTAATTTCAATTTTTTATGTAACCTTTACTAGGAATTTTATTTGAAAATATATCTAATATAATAAAAAAAATTGAATTCGAAAATAGAACAAAAATAATAAAAAATCAGAAAATAAAATTAATTTAAATCCTTTTTAATTTAATTTTCAACGTAAATGTTATTTTAATTTTTCAATCTATATCTATATATATATGAAAAGAAGGTTTTCTTCTAGAAGACCTATGCCACATGTCTCCTCTTAAGTAATTCATTTTCCTTCCAAAACAAAAAAATATATTTCCACTTTTTTTTGTCAGATTAATTGCTAAGTTTAATATAGGTAAAATCTTTATTAAGAATAAAACATAAGTAATACTTATAAAAACTATCAAAGTAAGGATATAATTCTAAATAATATTATTTTCTGCCCCTCCATATTTTCGAAAACATGATACAATACATGAACATCTCTAAACCTATTTCATTTCATCCATTATTAAAAATTCATAATTAGAATTAAACTTTTTGAAAATAATCAATTCTGATTTAAAAAAATTAAATTTTTATTTTCCCTGAAATTATTTTTTAAGATAAATCAAATATTTTAAAAAAATATTACAAATTTGAAAATACGATTCATAAAAATAATTGCAATCCCTTTATTTTAATTAACAATATTCTAAATAGTTATAATAAATATTCGTAATTATTTCAAATAGAAATAAATATTGGATCTTTTAATTTTTATTTTTCTAAAATTCATTTATTTGTTTTTCTTTAATATTATTGTTAAAATGATTTTAAAATATAAATTAATTTTTTTGAAATTCGAATTTCCTTTACTATAGTAATCGTTTAAAATCTAATTATTACTAGATTAGTTGTAAAATGAGTGTGATGAGCAAATAATTTTTTGAAAATAAAATAAATATATTTTTTAAAAATTTTTAGCATCATTTTGTTTTTTTTTTAATTTTTCGAAAATTTTGCAATTGAATAAATATTCCTATTTTAGATACTACAATTTTGATTTCTTATAATTGAAATTAATGGCTCTAATTAATTCCTACAATTAATGAGTATAATTAATTGTCTTTTGAAATTCAATTTTTAAAAACCATGATGCTCAAGAATTGATAATTTATTGGAACAATGAATTAATTTGTAAGAAATAACGAAAAAATTTAATTAAATTAGACAAGATTAATTAAAGAATTGAAATTTCAAAAATGAAATATTCCACATTTTCGAAATTAAATTGATATAATTTAATTAATGAATCCTTAGAACATTTAATACAAATAATTTTGTTGATATGTTTAATTTATGATTAATTTTTCACTGACCAATAATGAATATTTTATTTTAGGAAAAAATTAAGCATAAATAAATCAAAATATTTCAGCATCATTTTGTGCATACCTCCTCGAAAACAAGGTAAGGACTTTCATTTTCCTCCATTTCCTATTCAACTTATACTTCTTCCTCCCATCTTTGGAATTTCTTATGAAAAAACCCATCATGTTTTTCTCTCCGTTCGTCTGCTCCATGGTAAGTATTTTCAACTTTCTTCCATATTTTTCATACTCCTCTCTTTCCTCCCTAGCTTTCATTTTTCTGTTTCTCAATTCTTTATTCAATTTCATGTTAAGCAACTTTCACCTTCAATTTTTCTTTCATTTGAAACAATTATAGAGAAAAATAATTTATCAATCATGTGCTAGGTAATGCTTTAATTTTATCTTAATGCAAAAATAATTAATTTTGCTATACATGTGCATTGGTTAGAGAATTCATTTGCTCTTTTGAGACATTTCTCACATTATTTATTTAATCTATAACATTTTGATATAATTTAATTAATGAATCCTTAGAACATTTAATACAAATAATTTTGTTGATATGTTTAATTTCTGATTAATTTTTCATTGACCAATAATGAGTATTTTATTTTAGGAAAAAATTAAACATTAATAAATCAAAATATTTCAACATCCTTTTGTGCATACCTCCTCGAAAACAAGGCAAGGACTTTCATTTTCCTCCATTTCCTATTCATCTTATACTTCTTCCTCCCATCTTTGAAATTTCTTAAGAGAAAAACCCATCCTGTTTTTTTCTCCGTTCGTCTACTCCATGGTAAGTATTTTCAACTTTCTTCCATATTTTTCATACTCCTCTATTTCCTCCCTTTCATTTTTCTGTTTCTCAATTCTTTATTCAATTTCATGATAAGGAACTTTCACCTTCAATTTTTCTTTCACTTGAAACAACTATAGAGAAAAATAATTTATCAATCGTTTCGGTTTTATAATTTAATTACCCAATTTTTTTTTTCAAATCCGATCCAATTTTTATCGGTTTGGATTGGATTGGATTTCAGTTTTTCAAAGAAAGTAAAAATCTTGAAATACATAACAAAATAGAAAATAAAATCATAAAACAAGAAGCACTGTAAAAGTTACAGAGACAAGATATCATGTTTAACACTAACATCAATACTGTAAGAAATGAATTATGTACGCACTGATATGTTTCACTTTCGCTAAATGAAAAGAAGACATATGTCTCCTAACTTGGAAAATGTTAAACACATTACTGTAAAGGTTCGGGTATACATGGAATAAAATATTATAAGTATGGTTAAATGGGTAATTATGTATGTCAAAATTTAAATAAATAAATACTTTCGGTTTGGTTTGGATCGGTACGATTTAGAACATGGGAACTGAAAACCAATCCGATCCATTAGCGTAAATATTGGTTTTTGCTATTTTCGGTTTTTCAGTTTTTGGTTTTTTTGGATCGATTTGAGCGGTTTTAATTGGTTTGGTTCGGTTATGAACACCCCTATTTCATGATCCTATTATTTACTTATTCATCCATTTTTTATTCACTATCATATATTGTTTCACCCCTTTTTTAAATCATGAAGGGGAAAGACGAACATCCTTCAATTTATCTGCTTGGATTGATAAAATGAATTTTTCCTCCATCGTCCCCGGTAGGCGGTGGTTACCAAAGGTATGATCGAAGAGCCAAGGACAAAAAAGAGGAACGGGTTCAAACTTAAAAGTAATAGTCACATAAGAGTTTATTCAAAAATAAGAGAAGCCTCTGGATCTAAATAATTTTCGTAAATTATCTATTATTTTGGTTTATTTAATTTGGCGATTTTCTCCTATGATTTGATTTGAGTTTTATTAGAAGTGGGGTTTCATTTTGTTGTTACATGTTTTTTTTTGTCCTTTGGCCACCAGTCACCACGGGGGAAAAGAGCCCCACGTGACTAATCTGGCTCGGGATACGGTAGTAATGTCCCTGACCACAAATGTATTATATTTTCCCCTAGAGGGGATCGAACCCGGACCAGAAGCCTAGGCGAAATCCCTTAAGGAAATGCACATTCACCAAACATTTTGAATCAAAATATATATATTATTATTAGTGTTATTGCTATTATAAATAGAAACATTGATATGAAAAATAATCAATCAAATATTAATAATTAAACATGTATAAAAAAATTAAAATATTTATTTAATGCATATATAAAAATTTGAGTGAATTTAAGTCTTATAATTTAAAATATTTAATTTTTTTCATATTTAAATAATTAAAAATTTATAAGTAAAAAGTTGTGGTAGATTAATACATAATTATCACTATTAAGAACATATAGTTGAAACAATTGTTAAAATATATTTACTAAAAAGATACAAAACATAATATTACATGAAATTTAAATTGTAAATAACAAAAGTCACCCGTGCAGGGCACGGGTAATCCCGCTAGTAATAATTAAACATTAAGTTTTAAGTTTTATTTTTCTTACTACAAAGTTCGAACTTGTTATTAGTGCCATTACAAGATGTTTATATTTTTTAAAAGCAAAAGTTTATTGAATTCATAAGAGATAAGATATGGATTCTCCTGACAATAAATTCAGTACAACACATAACAATAAAAGTAACATAATGAAAAACACGAAAGCAAATCTATGACACAACACAACTGAAAAAGCAAAGAACTCAAAAACTATGCATGCAATCAACTTGGAGCCTGAGACACTCCAAACCTCTTCGGATGAGTAGTCCTAAGATGCCCCACACAAGCATGCAAAGCCTCTTCGCTAGTGCTGGAAAACACAACTCTGCATAATTTCCCAGTCTCCAACATGCCTTGGCCCATCAAAAACGCAATCAGAAAGCTCTAAACCTTTATTAGCTAAACAAGATTCTGCCATAACTTGAACCACCCGATCCTTTATTCTCAAGACCTGGAGTTCCTGTCTTCTTGGGCTGACTTCACCGTCTGTGCTTTTTCCTAGGCCTCCTTCTGCCTCTCCAACTAGAAGACCTAGAGGCTCAAACTCCACAAACCAATATCAGCAACACTGTCATTCGTCTATATTGCCTCCTTTCGTGACAACCCACTAAAATGAGAGAACACAACGTCCAAAGGATCCACAGAAGGCACATCGCACTAAGCAAGTGGGAACGACATGAACCACATACTCACCATTAACAATCATGAGTTGAATTTTTTAGAGGAATAAAGGGAGATGAGAGACTTATGCATAAACCTCCCTTTATTTGAGTTTTTTAAAAAAGGGAGAAGGGTTCAAATAATTCCTTTACAGTCAAAAGGTTAAGTTATTGGGTAATAATCACCTAAATAGTTTTATATTATATTCTTACACGCACCCTCAGGCAAGAGCTTACTTTGGCTTGAAGCGTAGAGAATGCACATACTCACATACTATGTGCTTAAATTCAACTTTTTTTTCCATAAGAAATTGGGCCGGTACAGACCGAACTCTAAACCATAAAATGTTATGTTTGCGAGATATATCCGTAAAAAGTGAATGTCTTACACTTAATTTAGGCTTAATTCTAGTTTGGGCCGTTGATGTTTCACAAATGTGCGATCTGCATACCTTGTGTTTAAAATGTGCGGTCAAGCTCCCTCATGTCTCTAAAAGTTGCGATCCAGGCCCTTCCGTCTGTTGACCAAACGGAGCTCACCGCCGCGTCAATCATTTTTTCCAGTGTTTAACAAAAGTTTGTTTAAACATTTATTTTAACCTAAAAAAAAATAGAAGATGGCTTGAGACTTGAGATACATTTGACGGTTCAAATTAGTTAATCTAACAAGCATTAACAAAGCACAAATTTCGTCACACTCACACACATTTCCTTCTCTAACCTCTGTCATCTCCGCCGCAATCTCACGGTGTCGTACTCAAACCGTGTCGCACTAGGAGACTGGCCACCGTCGCCGGTGAGGTCACAATAAAAGGGACCATCTAGGCGTCAATCTCTCTCTCTCTCTCTCTCTCTCGTGCCCCATCTCCTTGGTTTCCATCTCTTCCACAAATTCAATTGAGGGCGCAGGGGAAATTGGAAGATGACTTCTCTTCCTTTTCTCCACCCCTCCCTCCTCTACACCCGCAGTCCCGCACCACCACCACCACCGCCGCCACCGCCCTAATCCTCAAACCCAGACCCACTCTCCTCCGTTTCTCACCTCTCCACCCCTCATCAAAATCAATTTTTTCCTCCACCACCGCTACATCGGAACTTTGCTACCGCACGCTGAAATCCTTGTTCATGAAGGCAGATCCGTCGCCGTCCCACTTTTGTCTTCATCTTCATCATGGTGTGTTCCTCAACCTCTGCAAACAGATTTGGGTTTTTCTTAGTTCTTCATCTGAGTTTTTCATATCCAGATCTGGATTGGGTAAAGGAGGTCGCCATTTGAATCTAGATTTAAATCTCCGCTTTGAATCGATTTGCCTTAATTTGAACACCTATACAAGGTGCCATTTCTAGATCTGGCTTTATCTTCATTGATTTGAAGTTGTGATGCATCAGTTGAAGCAAAGTTACCATTTCCTTTTGTTCTTCAATCCCTCATAAGGAAATGAGTGGGTGGCGGCAGCGAGGAATAGGAGGAGAGGAAGTGGTCGCGGCGGCGCTGAATTAGGTAAAGAGGTCTTAGGGTTTTTCTTGGAGAGGAAGGAGAGGGGTTTCTGTAAGGATGAATGTGATGATGTTGGTTACTGAGTTTTTGTTGCTGCAGGATGAAAATGATGAAAAATTTCTTTTCTTTTTCTGGGTTTGGGTGTTTGAGGATGAAACTGATAATGAGAAAAAGGAATTATTTCATTAAACACTGGACATAAATGACGTGGCGGTGAGCTCCGTTTGGTCAACAGACGGAAGGGCTTGGATCACAACTTTTAGAAACATGAGGGAGCTTGACCGCACATTTTAAATATAAGAGATGTAGATCGCACATTTGTGAAACATCAAAGACTCAAACTGGAATTAAGCCTTTAATTTAAAGCATACAAAGTACAAGTTTACATCACAAATTGAAAGTGGCATTTTCCTTCTCTTTCAGTCTCTTGGAAAATTCCTATTTCTTGAAAATTTGAGGATAAATATGGGTGAAATTGAGCTGAAGTTACTTGGGATCACTTCATTCAGCCACCTCAAACGCACTACGCAGTGATTCAACATTTTGATTTCCTCTGCAGTCACATCAATTGGGATTCTGGCTCTGTCAACAACTTTATGATGCATGCCAGCTTTGAATTTCAATTAAATGAATTACAGGGAAACATTTTGTTTGCCAAATTGCTCTGTTCCCATAAATGTTTAGTAGTAGTTTATTTGTAGTATTGATCGATCTTATCTCATAAGACAAATTATCACAAAGACAATGGATAATAATTTTAAGAAAGTTCACAATTCACAGCAGAAGACACTACTTAACAGTATAAATTAAAGTAACCCGCACCGTACATGCTAATAAGGTCCAACACAACATTCAAATTCAAAAAAATAAAATAAAAACCATGAAGTGCAAACCAAATGGAAAGACACAATCATGAACCTTCCAAATTCCAATCGAAAAGCATCTACATCTCTGCCAGGGTTTTACATTCTCTGCATTGCATGTTTGGATACACCGTAGAAATTCACAATGAAATGGAATTGCCCCAAGTGTAATGAGCAATATATAATCAACATGGTGCTCTGTTTATTAGCAGGGGTGAACAGAGCTGCTCTTGTAATTGGACTTTGATGGTGAAGAAAGAGTCTCAACCACACGATCCCACATCATTTGCTTCACTGAACGTCTCTTCGCCGGAAAGACGCTCCAATTCTTGGGCTTGTGCCATGGCTCTTTTTGTTCACTCGCCATTTTCTCTGTGACCAAAGCTTTCACCTTTCCCTCCATGTTTTCTGTGTGCTTCGACTTTGTTGGCAGTGTGGGTTTAGGACTTTTTCACTTTTGGAGTTTGCTTTGATTTGAGGGGTTTGGAGTGGGGAGGGGTTTAAATACATGAAGGGGGGGGGGGGGGTAGGTATAAAAGAGATGAAATTAATTAATGATATTCCCTATAAAATTTTATAAATAAAACCAGTAAATATTGAAAAACTTAGGGGCTAAGATTCCTGCACTGTAGCCATCTGTGAAAAGTAATTTATGTTATTATGATTTTAAAACTCGAGAATGCTACGTGGCGCATCGGAAGCTTAGGATAATGAAATTATTTGCATTGTCTTTTTTTTTTTGGTAACATGGAGGGGCAAGGCCCCGAAGAGCGAAGAAACGCTAAGCAACAGGTACACGGAGAGAGGTTAACGCCTCCTCCGTATCCTGGAACAATAGATGGCGACATTCCGCCAGAGGAGTGTGCAACACATGAGCACCAAATCCAAACACATGGGCTGCCTTAGCGAGGCTATCTGCCACAGAATTAGCTTCTCTTGGGGCATACCGGAAACGAACTTCCACACCCTGAGGAATCGCACGACGTATAGCAGACACCATCCCCACGAACGGGTGCACTAAGGTTCCCGTGGTAGTCAAAGCAGCAATGGCTTCAGAAGAATCACTTTCAATCACCATCCGAGGGCACGTAGGCCATGGAGCAACCTCAACTGCCGTACGGATTGCCCAAAGTTCAGCCATGAATGAATTCGAAGTACCCAACCGCCGACAGAAACCATGAACCCAGTGCCCGGAGCTATCCCTAAGAACACCCCCACAAGCAGCCTCCCCGGTGCCCCAGACCGAGCCATCGACATTATACTTTAACCACCCCACCGATGGAAACAACCAGCTAGTGCTTGTCTCACTCCGAGGGCCTGTAGAATCATCGAATGTTGCTGCTACAACATCATCATGAAGGCTAGACGTACCCCATGCCAGCACTTGTCCGAGCTCCCAAGGGGTTTGATTGAACACTACCTCGTTACGCATGCGCCAAACACTCGCGAGGCATATCACAAATCGCCGGACCCAATCCTCAGGATCGCTTCTCGTTGGACCACCACTCAAATTCCAATGAACCCAATCACGCAAGTCCAAAGTAAAAAAAGGAGTGCCCACTGTACCAGGAAGAAAAGCATGCCAGCACGACCTCACAAAGGAACAATCCCTGAGAGCATGAAGCACTGATTCAGAAAAAGTGCCACAAACCGGGCAAATATCATCCACATCCAGATGATGCGAAACCCTCTTCGCATTGACCATCAATCCGCCATTAAGAACCTTCCAAACCAGTAGCCGAAGGCGAGGTGCTCCCTTCCAATTCCAAAGGAGCCTCCAAACGGGATCAGCTGTAGTATCGTACCAGTCCTCTATCATAAGCTCAGCTTGATCTCCTCAGCCGTGAAAAGAGCTTGGATATCATCCAACACACTCGGAGCTAGCGGATGAAAGCCATCACCAGGCGGGATGGTTTGGATCATACCCTGGGACGTATACAACGAGCTGAAAAACTCCACAGTCATGGAACAGAGAGTATCCACGTCGGTTACTAAGGTCCCATCCTCCGCCGTAAGGGCCTCAATCCTATTACGCTTCCGTCTGGATTTGGTAGAAGCATGAAAAAACCTAGTATTTTGATCACCATGCTTCACCCAGGAACACCGAGACTTTTGTCTCCAGATCATCTCCTCTTGCACAAGAGCACAGTTGTATTGTTGCCAGAGTTTGTGTTGAAGGTTATGGAGAAAAGGATTATGCTGCATCCTAAGTTTGGCATTGATCCCTTCCAACCTTCTCATCAATCTCCGCTTACGCCGAAACACATTACCAAACACATGAGTGTTCCATTCAACCACATCCTCCCTGAAGCTCTTAGAAGCCGAGGCCCAATCCAGATTGTTACGCCAAGCATTACTAACCACATGTGGAAACCGATTGTCAGTCAACCAGCATGACATGAATCTGAAAGGGCGATCAGACACGGGAGCCACCCCCTGTGAAGACCCCTTAAAAAGGAGGGGTTTATGATCCGACTTCAATTGAGGGAGGTGGATTATTGAGGACTCTGGAAACGCTTCTAGCCAGTCAAGGTTACAGATACCACGATCGAGCCGCTCCTTGACGCCACGCCACTCCCATGTGAAGGGGGGACCCTTAAACCCCATATCAGACAAAGAGCAGCGATCCATACATACCCGAAACTTCTTCATGGAGGAGCCATTTGCAGCGGCACCACCATATTTCTCATCAGCTCCCAAGTATGCATTGAAGTCCCCTATCACCATCCAGGGATAACGAATTGTGACCCCAATATTCTCCAAGGAGCTCCATAAGAGATTCCTAGTAGCCATTTGCGGGCTACCATACACGAAGGTTACCAAGAAAGGAGTATGAAAGTATCCACAAGTGAACTGGGCATGAACAAATTGCTTCTGAGCTTGAAGAATCTGCACTTGGACCTCATGACCCCTCCACAAGATCCAAATACCGCCAGCAAAACCCTCCGCGTCCACAACAAAAGAGTTATCAAACCCCAAAGACGAAATAATACGCGTCGCTTTAGACCCACTTACACGGGTCTCGAACAGTGCCATACAACTAATATGAAGCCCATTATTGAAAGCTTATTAAATGCTGATTTTTTATTATTATTTTTTTAGTCATTCATTAATTGCTACCATAAAATATCCACATTAATGGCTAATTAACATTTTGACTATTTCAACTATTTAATTACAAATAATTTTTGTTTTGCACCACAAGATCTATGTGTTTAAATAGAATTACTATTTTTCAAAAATATTCGAAATAGTTTCGAATTTCCTATAATTACTCATTACCTGTGCGAGGACCGTCGACAACGTGTTTCTCAATTTTTTTTAAATCAATGCGTTTCTCAGTTAAATAACACCTTTCCTATAATTAATCATTTTCATAAATGAGATATATTGACCTATCATTCATAATAATTATAAGTGAACCGTGCGTTTGTAATATTTTAATAAATGGAATCACTATTTAATATCATGATTTGTAAAACACGGGGTAATATTTTAATATCATGTTTGATACATTTTATTCTTATGAAGAAAAAATTACCCTAGAATTGATTGAATTTCCTATTTTGAGTGGTAAATCACCTCATGCTATTAAAAGTCACTATAAGCGTGCGATTGAAATTTTGGTTGAAAAAAAAAATTGCGCCGGCTAATTTCAAATACCATTCATAATATTACCCTAATTTTCTTTCCTTTTTTTAACTTGCATTGAGAAGTAACCCTAATTCTGAAATTTCTATATAAACCACCTCATGTTATTCTTCAACTTTATCAGTCCTTCCAATTCACACCAACTATTAGTTTTGAAAATTCTGAATATTACCCATCAAACACTCATCTTTTTGAACTCAACTTCCGGGAGGATACGTCCACTATCAGTGAGTCTTTGTTAATTATTTTATAGTTATATTATTCGCACTGTATTAACAATTTCTGATATCTGAAAATTTTAGATATAATCGGTGTTTTGAGTAAGGTTGGACGAGTACAAGAGTTCACAATCCTTAGAAAGATTGAGATGGTCGTCCGAATTGATCGACCTTTCTGCAGCAGGGTAAAATTACCCAGGTACCTCGACCACTAAAATTGTTCAACGGAAAAATATATATTTTTATGAGAATTTTTTTAGTCTATGTTGTAATGTTGTTTTTTTTACTGATGTAGGAAATTCCAATAGATATGTGCTGGAATGGAGCCAACCAGAATTTTGTATCGACCAACTCTTTGAAGAACCTCTCATGATCAAGTAGCGCTCCTAGCTATCTTCTGAACGTGAACAAAATAACTGCACTTATTTTGTTAATAAATCTCGACAAATGCACGACAGCATCATCTCCATGAAGTATCTGTGGAGATATTTAGGTTGCATGGTCTGAAATATGGAAGACATAATTCCTTTTTCATTTGTATTATGAAAAATTGTTTTGTTTATTAATTCTTTGGGTAGGTTGTGACCCAATTCCAATAATCAATTATGTGATGTTAAGTTACTTTTAAAAATTTAAGTAATAATTCAATGCATGGAAATTTAAGTAATAATTAAAAATATTATAATTGAGGTGGAGTAATAATTAGGTTGACCAAAATGGACTCAGGTTGTGAGTGTGCTTAGCTCAACCCACTTATGGGTGGGTTCAGTTGGAAAAATACAGGTTTACATTTAGATGAATGATTTGTCTTCGTTCAATAACTTAATGGGCTACACAAATGAAAAAAATTAATTATTTTCTTATATCTTTTTAAAGTATGATCATTAACTACAAGATATAAGGTTTGTTGGCGTTTCTATAAGGTTTGTTTAACATTTTTAAATTATACACAATTTATATTTGTATTGGTTATTGATTATTACTCTTATATAAATTTTTTCCTTTGTAGGTTCTATAGCTCAAATATGCTTGATTAACAACATGATTGGTTATGAAGTTTTTATCATTAATCATGGACTACAACTTCTAATAAGGGTTCATGTTGTTGTCATTGTTATGTTTAACTTATTTCAATTTCAATGTAATGCATTCCTTAAAAACTGAGGTCTTATTACTATTCAAGTGTTGTCATTGTGAGGTCTATACAACCTAATCAAATTAATATATTTACTGTGGTCATTCATCTACATGTTTGTAACATATGTTCGGTTCCATCTCTATTCTACTTACTGAAAAGAGCCTAAACTAAGTTAAAACATATTTCTACTGATTCATCTTTACAATAAATTTAATCGCCGTGCAACGCACGGGTAAAGAGCACTAGTATACTAGTATGTGAAGAAAGAATTACCAGAGTCAAAAAACAAAAATTTTAGACATTTACTTCAATTTGGTTTGAATAGAAAATTATGTGAGAAGAGAAAACTATGGTGGGACTCACTTCAAAAGTTTCTTCTCATAAACACACATGTGGATGGTATTTTTTTCAATTTACCTGAATATCCCTCTTCTTTTATTATATCATAAAAAAATCAACAAAATTATTGTTAATGGTTATAAATAATAATTATTTATATGTTAATTTTTATTAAAATGTTTTAAATTTGGTTTTACTAAAATATTAACTTTTATATGTTATGTTTAATTAAGGAGTTAAGGATGTTTATGTCACTTCATAAATATTCATTTTTTCTTTCTTCTCACTTTTCTTTTCTAACAAACAAATTCTTAGGGGCATCCAATCCATGAGTGATTCTAGTCTCTACACATAAATTTAAATGAAAAGAAAGGAAGTAAAAGTAATAGTAAATGTAATACATGATATAATAATGTGATGTACGGTGTGAGATATATGTTTCGATTTTAGATCACTACAAGAAAAATCACCTTTAGTGACATTTTTACAGCGGCAATCAGTAATTGGCTGATAAAAAGTTTATGTATACTGACCATTAGTGGGAAATACCACTACAATTTCACTTCCGCAACTTGTTTTCCTAATTGTTTTTTCCCATAGAGTCATTTCTCTTTCTCACCCTCACTCTCTTCCCTCCTCCTCGCTCTCACTCTCTTCTTCCTCTCCACCCCTGTTTCCCTCTTTCTTACCCTCATTTCTCTTTCGTCACCGCCCACTCTGCTAGTTATTGTTGCTGCTTATTATTGTGCTTATCATGATTATTGTGATTTCCATAAATTTGTTCGATTTGGAATTATGTTTCTTCTTCATTGGTTTGATTTTTTGGAATGAAATATTCAAAATTGAAGTTGGTGTTTCCCTCACAGATGTGATGCGATGATGCGTTGTGTTGTTGTGTGATTCAATGCTGTTTTTCGTTCTGTGATTGCAGAGTAGATGAAGATATATCTAAGCACCAAAAATAGAGAATGTCTCAGAAAATCATATTAAATGGATAGATTTTTCTCCACAAATTATTCATCATATATACATACATTTTAATTAGTGATCGAATCTTCAGTAGCTATGACAAAATTACTTACCTTGATCGATACATATTGCTTTCGAAAGAAGAAAAAAAATAGTGTTACATAACCATACATACATAATTGCACAATCAGTATCAATTCGTCTCTGGCATACCCCAATTGGTTAATCATCCTATTTTGTTGACCACATTTAATTTCATGACGTTCTTCTAGAGAACAACCTGCGTCATAACCTAGCCACTAGACTATTTAATTGCTAGAATCGCACGATGGTTTTTTTTTAGGCTTAAATAAGTTTTTGGTCCCTAACCTTTACCAAATGCTTGGTTTTCGTCCCTTGTCGGAGCAAAGGTGGGTTTTAGTCCCTAATCTTTGCCACAAGATTTGGTTTTCATACCTCCGGAGCCCTGGGTCAACGCCGGAGCTCCGGTGGCTCATGTGGCAATGCCACATGGGATTAATGAGGCCAGGTGGCTTTTTTTTGTGTCCATTTTGTAAAAAAAAAATAAAAACCCAGAAAACCATGAATCTTCATCTTCTTCAATTATCTTCTTCATAATCTTCATCTTAAAATCCAGAAAATAAAACATCAACACCACTATTCATAAAATCCCAAAATTAAAAACCTTACTCCCGAAATTAAAAAACCCTAAATTAAAACACGAAGCCACCATTTTCACTAGAAACCTATTTCCAAAACATCCAGCCCTGACTTTCTCCTCTTCCTCCTCCTATACAGCTCTCAGCGCGCTCTTCTCCCTCTCCCTCTGGTTCTCGAATTCCACTTGTATCCACCTCTATATCTCCTTCGATCTGGGTTTTCATGGGTTATCCGTTTCGATCCCAGATCGAGGGAAAGTGCGAGAACCCAGATCTTTGCTCAATGGTGGAACTAGCGGGAGGTAGCGGCAGAGATGGAGAAGACGACGCGGCGCAGAGACGACTCGATGGTGGTGGTGGTTCTTCAGCGACTCAGATCCAAGAGAGGGAAAGCTAGGTTTGGGTTTCTGGGGAAAGAGTGAGAATGGGGGTTTTCTCGGTTTTTGGATTAGATCTGAGTTTTCATGAGTTTCTTCATTTGAAAGCTCCCATCTTTATCTTGATCTGAGATAGCACAAATCTTCTTCGTGGACTGTTCCTCTTCTACTGGATCATGTTGATAGGTCCTGTGTCTACTGTTTTGTGTCTTTATCCTATGTTTTTCTTCTCCTCTGTATGACAATATTGCTCAATCAATTTGTACTATTCTTTTCTTGAACATTTTCTGCGTTTTTGTTTTCTGGGTAATTGTTTTCAATGGTTTTTCTGCTTGAACATTTTCTGGATTATTTAAGAAATTAAGGTGAGGGATTAATTTAGGTTAATTGGGGTTTTTAATTACTGAGTTAATTTCTTTTTTTTTTAAATAACACCTGGCCTCATTAATCCTATGTGGCATTGCCACATGGGCCACCGGAGCTCCGGCGTTGACCGAGAGCTCCGGAGGGATGAAAACCAAATTTTGTGGCAAAGGTTAGGGACTAAAACCCACCTTTGATCCGGCGAGGGACGAAAGCCAAGCATTTGGTAAAGGTTAGGGACCAAAAACTTATTTAAGCCTTTTTTTTATAAGCCAAAATATTGCATTAATGTGAGTACAAGGGGTACTCAACCCATAATACAAATACAGCAAAAGATGCTTCTCAAGACCCCCGTACAAAACAAATAAAGCACCAACCTTAACACAAGCCAGCAAAAGTCAATTTGGTGATAAACACCCATCTCCACAATCGAAGCCCACTACCCAGACCACGAAAACAAGAAATAAAAACATTACGTATAGCAGCAAGTAACCCCAATTGAATACCAGCTGCAGGCATTCAGTTGATCCAACAGCACACTCAAATACGTTGGACACACAGTAGTGGATTAGAATACCACTCAAACATTGAATAGGTGAAGTCACTTTTATACGCCCGAACCCAGTGCCAGGTCCTCCACTTGATTAAATCCAAAACGCTGGGAAGACATGGCACCACATCTCGGAACACGACATCATTCCGAATTAACCAGATAGTCGACCATGTTGTCGCCAACCAAATTGCACTGACACCTTTGTTTTTTGAGCCTCCAAATTGGAATTGCAGGAGATGGCTCCTAGCGTTTTGAGGTAATGCAGTGGAAATTCCCAGCCACTTATATATCTCCTTCCAAATATCCATTGCCACTGTACATGAAAACAGGAGGTGTGAGCTTGACTCAATCTCACTGTGACACAGTTTGCAAACTGCCTGCTCCGCCGTTGCAAGCACACGCTGCTTTAAAAGATTTTCTGAGCTTGGCAACCGGTCAAAAAGACACCTCCACCCATGAGCCTTCACTTTAGTCGGAACCAAGGACCTCCAAATGACATCGAAAACAGGATCGGGTTCTATTAACGATGTTCCTGCAAAAAATTGTAAGCAGAGTTAACTGAATAAACACCGTCTGAACTTGGAAGCCAAGTCCAATTGTCCCTCACCCCCGCTACAACCTTCCTCCCCTCCAAATCCTGCAACAACAACTCAAGCCAACCCACCTCCCGTCCAACCAAAGGTCTCCGCCATGAGAATTTCCACTGCCACATTCCTTGGCTCCACTCGCCGCACTCCGAAATGCAATTCTGTTTTCCTCTAGACAGATTATATAGTCGATAAAATTTCTCTCGGAACATACCTTTTCCTGTCCAATCCTCCATCCAGAATTTTGTCGCATCCCCCATATGCATCTTCTTTTAAACCCCTCCCTCAAACCAGTCAACTATCCCTTCAGTACCCGCCTCTTGAACTCCTTTCCACCAAGCTGATTCCCTCATGCCAAACTCCGTAAAATATTTGGCTCTTATGACTCGACACCAAAGGGTATGTGGTTCCACTCGCAATCTCCACAACCACTTTCCCAGCAAAGACTTGTTGAACCATGTCAGATCTTTGATACCCAATCCCCCCATCTCCTTTGGTTTACAAATGTCCTGCCATTTTACCCAAGCAATCTTTCGCTCCAGATTCCCACCACCCCAAAGGAAAGACTGCATGATGCTCGTACACTTGTTAATCACACACAACGACATCATATAAAAAGAGATGAAAAATAACGGCAAGGCTGTGAGAACACTTTGGATGAGACACACTCTCCCCCCGAATGAAACTGTCTTCCGACGCCATTTTGACAACCTGTCTGTCAGCTTCTTTATAACAGATTCCCACATTCTGGAACTACTAGATCTACCCCCCACTGGGATACCCAAATAGACAAAAGGAATGCTCATAACCTTCCAGTTCAAATAAGAAGCAAACTGATGAGACACACCTGGCTGTAAAGCAACGGTAGAGAGTTTGCTTTTATGAAAATTCACCTTCAGCCCGGAAATTAACTCAAAGCACCGCAGTATACTCTTGAGCACCACCAAATTCTGTATTGATGCTTCTCCCAGGAATACAGTATCATCAGCAAATTGGAGCAATGAAACATCAATATCGGTTTGTCCACCGCCCACCTTGTGCCCCCTAAATTTTCCCAACCTCACTGCATTCAAGAACAACCCGCATAAGCCTTGAGTCAACTTTTCTCTTCTTACATCTAAATACAAGAAAAATTATAATTTAGAATTAATTTTGTAATTTAATAACTCTTTAGTTAATTTTATTTCACTCTCTTTTTAATCTTTCGACTTGAAGATTTTATGGGAGGGATCCAATTTGGTCAGACCTTATCTAGCACTGATTTGTAACCGAGTAAAAAAAATTAATTTAGACAAAATCCAATTAATTATTATTATTATTATTCGATGAAATAAGAGGTTAAAGACACCCAAAGTAACAAAAAAAAAAAAAAACATAATGTTGGGTTGACTACATAAATTTATGAAACCAGCATTTAAAAATTGTTTGTTTGTTGAAAGAAAATAATTTATATATGTAAGTAATAAAATATATAGTATATATGCGACTTCTTTCTCAATATATATGTAAATTTTAATTTTACTCATAATTTCTTATTTTAAAACATTAATTAAGAGATAAACGATAATACATCCCCTAATTAAAAAAAACGATAATTTATTGTACAGTACAAGGTTTATGTGTAATATTTTTTTTTAAATATAGAAGGAGTAACTTTGTGGGGTTGGTCTAGTGGAGCTTAACAGAGTTTCATACCCTATAATTTTCATGCCCTGTGATTTTCTCTCATTTAAGCCGAGGCACCGTATCCTCATTCTAAATTTTTTTAATAAAAAAGATATATATTAAGAAGTGGTGAACACATAAACCGTAATTCATTAATTACGAATAGGTTATGTTAAACTTTCGAGTAATACAAAAAGTTACACAATAAATATCATACTCCAAACATTTTCTTGTGGGGCTTAAATTTGTATTTAGGACCTGATCCAAACAACTTGGGACGAACCGGGGCCTTTGGTTGGATATTATTGTGAGTGATTCTTGGGTCAACTGTAATGAAAATGCTTCATTTATTGGACTTGAAAACTTCTATGTACATGGGTTGACGAAATAGAAAGGAAAAAAATTTCTTAATGGGGAAGACGACATAATTGGAAAATGACTATATATTGCTCTCTCTTTTTATCAATGTTTGCATAATCGGACCGGTTATTGAACCGGTTAAGGCACCGGTTCAAAGTTCATTTGTCAGACCGTGATATTATGCTTTAATAATTAAATCATTTTAACTATAAAGAAGAAAGTTAACTTGTCTAAAAATAAAGTCACGTGATGCTGCTTAGGAAATTTTTTTCCTTTCTAAAAATAAAGTCACGTGATGCTGCTTAGGAAACATAAGTTTGTATTTTTTGTTCAAGAAAAGTTAAAGAAAAAAGACACATGGGCTTTAAAAAAATGTGTGAAGGCCTTTTGTAATTTGTAATATAAAAGTCACAAAACCTAAAATTGTTTCAACTTCCACTCAACTTTCTTATTTTCCAACTGTGGCTGCAGCACGAGATATTCAATTGCAGGCTCTAGAGCTGGGCGAATTGGCCCGCGCCCGCGGGCCGGCCCGCGTAACCCGCAGTCCGCGCGGGCTGTGGCCCGCTGAATGGTTGCCCGTTTAAATGCGGGCCTACGCGGTCTGGCCCGCTCAACCCGCGAGTTCAGGCGGGTTGAACCGCGGTTTTGCGGGCTGGACCGCATTATAAAAAAAAAAACCTTGAAATGAAGAACTGGCCCAACAGGAAAATAAAAGTTTAAGACACCAAAAAAAAAAAAGGTCCAACCCATTCCTCTCTCTAAAATCTTATCTGATTTCATTACAAACCCTAAATTACTTTTGGTTCCTCTCCTCTCTCTCTCAAATGACACACGCTCCCTCTCTTCCTCAAGTCCCACTGTCCCAGCCGCCCAGCACCAGCAGCCAAGCACCCAGCACAGCAGCCACCCGCGGCCACCACACACGCTCCCTCTCTTCCTCACGCCGCCGCGCCACCGCCCATCAACCAGGTTTGCTCCTCCTTTCTTAATGTTCTATTTTCCCTGTTGTTTGGTACCATTGATATGAATCAATCCTTTTATGTTGGTGATGCTGCTGGGAGAAAATCAGATCATAGTGTGGTCATTGTTTCAGTGTTGATTTTGACAATGCTGAGTTTGGAATGTGGTGTTATCGTGAGAAAGAATGATCAAAATCAAAGGTTACACAGGTTTAGCGTGAGTGCTGTATATATCTAAGGATGTTTTTTGTCTGCCACAATGCCCAACCAGCTATAATAGGTTGTAGAATATGCCAACTTAAAATTGACGGAATGCTACATGCATTAGACTAATAGCACCACGTATTTCAAGAGGTTCCCAGTGTAATCTTAGCAAACTTATTTACTTTTTTCTAAGTCATTATACAAAAGGTCAAAAAGTCACAAATTTGATGCTTTTTAGTTTTTTCCATCACTTTACTCTTTCCATTTTAGAGAACCAGATCATAGTGTGGTCATTGTTTCAGTGTTGATATTTTTTTTGTACAATGTTTTTTTACTGAAGTTAGATTCTATAGTTTTGTTAGATAATATATTCTATTTTTATTGTTTTATAGGAGGAAATATGTCTGAATCTGATTCTTCTGATTCCTCTATGAATGAATTGGATGAAACTGTTAATGTTGGTGAGTCTAGTGCTAATCCTTTGAACCTTGAAACTGAAAATTCCATTGAATCACCCGCAGAAGTTGATAAGAATAAGAAGAGAGATAGGTCGCTCACATCTAATGTTTGGGATTACTTCAAAACAATTGGTAAAGGAGCTGATGGGAAAAATAGAGCTGAATGTCTTGCTTGTGGGAAGCAATATGTATGTGGTGGTCATGACTATGGAACTTCATCTTTGAGGCGTCACAAAAATGCGTGTCAAATGATTCCAAAGTTTCATGAAACTACTGCTGGTAAACTAATGCTTCATCAAGGTGCCAAATTGAGAACTAGAAAAGTGGATAACAAAGTTGTACGTGATATGTTAGCCATGTCTATCATAGAGCATGACCTTGCTTTCAATTTTGTGGAGTATAGGAGGATTAGAGAGTTGTTGAAATATTTGAATCCTGAAGTAAAGGTACCCTCTAGACGTGCTTCCACAATAGATATTATTAAGTTGTATGAGGGAGAGAAAAAAAAATTGAAAGAAGAGTTGGCCAAAGTTCCAAGTAGGATAAATTTGACTTCTGATTTGTGGACTGCTTGTACTGCTGCTGGTTATATTTCATTGACTGCTCATTATGTTGATGAAAATTGGAAACTGAATAGTAAAATTCTTAATTTTTGTCATTGTCCTCCTCCACATTCTGGGCAAGAGTTGGCTAAGATTGTGAATGATTTCTTGGTGGATTGGGGAATCGAGGGAAAAATATTCTCATTGACTTTGGACAATGCTAAGTCTAATGACACATTGGAAAAGTCTTTGAGAGATACGTTGAAGAATAATAAAAGTTTGTTATGTGATGGTGAATTTTTTCATGTTCGTTGTTGTGCCCACATACTAAACCTCATAGTTCAAGATGGTTTGGATGTTGCTAATGATGCTTTATCCAAAATTAGAGAAAGTGTCAAGTATGTTAGGGCAACGCAAGGAAGAAGGGATGTTTTTAAAGTTTATGTGGAGAAACATGGTATTGATAAGGAGACAAAGGTTGGTTTGCGTTTGGATGTTGTTACTAGGTGGAACTCCACCTACTTGATGCTTAAAAGTGCACTTGTATATCGACGTGCATTTAAGGAGCTTGCTTTAGATGATTCACACTACAAATCTCTCCCTAGTGATGAAGATTGGGAAAGAGGAAAAAAAATTTGTGAGGTTTTGCTTCCATTCTATGATATCACAAATATGTTTTCTGGATCCACTTATCCAACATCTAATTTGTATTTCATGCAAGTGTGGATTATTGAATGTTTGTTGTTTCAAAATAAGACTCATGAGGATGCGGTGATCAGGGACATGATAAAAGAAATGCAACTGAAATTTGATAAGTATTGGTGTGATTATAGTGTTATTCTTGCACTTGCCTCCGTTCTTGATCCTCGCTTGAAGCTTCAATTTTTGGAGTTTTGTTATTCTGACATTGGACTTGATGCAATTGCTCGCCAAACTAAGATGAGGATTGTCAAACAAAAGATGTATGATCTATTTCATGAGTATGTCAACAATTTTGATGGTGGAAGTCAATCCACACAAGAGACATTGGATACTACTAGTGACATTGCTAATGCTTCTCAACCTAGTAGTTCTCTTACCACCAATGTTTTGGATGTAAGTATTTGTTTACTCCTTGTATTTATTTTTTACCTAAATTTTTAATTAGTTTTTACATTTATTAATTATTGTTTCTATTTTATTATGTAGAGATTTATCACATATGAGAATCAAAATATGTCACAAGTAGGAAAGTCTGAATTGGAAACATATTTGGATGATCCAAGACTTTCTTCACAATATCATAAGGATCTTGATCTTTTGCAATATTGGAAGGAGAATAAACAAAGATATCCAATTCTTGCATTGATGGCTTGTGATATATTGAGCATTCAAATTACAACCGTAGCATCCGAATCCTCTTTTAGTATTGGCTCTCGTGTTCTCAACAAATATCGAAGCTCTCTTCTCCCCAAGAATGTGCAAGCTTTGATTTGTACAAGAAATTGGTTGCTAGGATTTGATGTTCAAGGTAATTATTGCATTCTTTCATGAACGAAATGTTTATAAAATCATACATTGAATTATTTTTTACCTTTTAAATTTATTATCAATTATGACTTATAACATTTGAATTTGAGTTGTAGGAGATGAAGAAGATGATGAAAATGAGGAGCCACCTACATCCAAGAATGTTGAATGAAGAATTGATGATTGATGCATGAATTGGATATTTGATGTTTTGGTTTGTTTTAGATTTTTAAGACATGTTTGTTCAACTTTAAGATTTGTAAGACTTGTATGCATTACTTAAGGATTTCATGTTTGGATTTGTTAGACTTAATGTGTCAGGATTTGTAAGACTTCTTTTATGTTATTTAAATTTATAGTAATATTATATGCAAGAAGTTAAGAATGGATTTGATCATTTGAGTTTACTAATTATGAATTATTATGTATCAACAAAGTTTGACAACTTTGGAAAAAAAATCCATTCATTTTTTAATTTAG
Organism: Lotus japonicus; assembly: GCF_012489685.1. Taxonomy (NCBI): domain Eukaryota; kingdom Viridiplantae; phylum Streptophyta; class Magnoliopsida; order Fabales; family Fabaceae; genus Lotus; species Lotus japonicus. Next base: position 65,633,763 of record NC_080041.1, on the reverse strand, counting down.
TCATTTATAAGGTTTTTTATGAAAAAAAATATTTTTAATTTAGTTTTAAATTGCATTTTTATTTTTTTTTAATTTGGCTGGTGGCCCGCGGGCCAGCCCGCTTATCCGCGGGGCGGGGGCGGACCAGCGTATCAGAGGCCCGTTTAAATGCGGGCCTACGCGGTGCGGGCCTACGCGGGGCGGGCCTACGCGGGGCGGGCCTATGCGGGGCGGTTTACCCGCATACCCAGCTCTAGCAGGCTCCTTCCTCTAAACTACTTCTCCTTCTCTCTCCTCCTCCAAACCATGCGTTTGTGTGTTCATGGAGAAATTCACTTTCAATTCAAGTCTTCATGAAGAGATAGTGGGATACTCTCTCCGACCCCATTTATAAGTCACTTTTACCTAATTATCTAGGATTAAGAAAAGAAGCTGCTAGCATTAAATTTGTAAAAAGTTTTATTGAGTTTCCTAGATTATCCATTAATTTCTCTCTCCAAATTAATTTCTTTTCAAAATTGCATTATCTCTTTCATATTAAATATGAGGGTAAGTTTGGAAAAATGCTGCATTGGTATTATAAAGTAACTTATATTTTTGGACTACAAAAACTCTCAAAAAGTGACTAATATATGGACACGGAGGGAGTATTATCTGCCAAACTTTGGGGCTTATTCAGCAAGAGATAATGGGTCAAGTCTCCATGAACACACAATTCAAAACAGAAACGGGGTGCACAACAACCAAAGGAAAACCGGTTAGACCGATTCACCACCGGTTTTTACCGGTTTGGCCGGTTTTCAACCGGCTCCGCGGGTTTGCAACCGGTTTTTGCATCCCCGGTTACCAGCATGAACCGAACCGGTCAAAGTAGCGGTTCCCGGTTGGACCGGTTCGGTCCGGTTCTACAAACACTGCTTTTTATATAACTATCACTATTTTGATTTTTCTTTTGTTCATATCTAGTATTTGATTGATTCTTATATCAAGAAATTATGTATATTTTTTTTAAAAGCAAAATATATATAATATATATGAAATAGTGAGAAACAAATCCTCTCAACATGGGTAGTTGGGTACAGTACCTAGCCAGCATAAAGCCTGACAAAACCCAGCCACTATAGCAGAAACACCTCCTAAAAGTCTCATACGCACAAGAGTGTGCTACAATATCTAGCAAAACCTCAAGTAACTAATCCCCCTTTAGATAGATCTCAACTAAAATAGAAAAACGGAAACAAGTTCAACTGACAACATGACCTATGTCTAACCGCTTGATACCTGCAAACAAAGACCCGACCAATACGAATAGACCAAAACCACACTAGAAAAGACCATCGTTGCTATAGAGTTGGGACAAGCAACGACCAACGACGACAACAACCAGCAATGTCAACATCACCACCAAAGCCGCCTCAATGACATATCTAGGCCCACAACCGCACAAATCCAAGATCTCAAGGCAAAGAAAACCCACCAAAGCAGCAAAAAAAAACCTATCTGTTTAGGGAACAAAGAGAGTATGTTGAACGCAAAACTACATGGGAAGGAGGAACCCCAAAGCCATACCAAAACCTGTTAAGGATCACCCCGGAGAACAAAAATCGATAGCGCGGGCTAAGAGATCGGAGAGAAGGGAAGAGAGGCACCAACAAATAGACCATTCACTTCACCAAATTTCAGAGGTAAACACCAGAATACTATAGCAACAAACTTTGAATCCTCAAATGTTCCTCTTTCCTCTAGCCTTCTCGAACTTCATTCGCTTTGATCGCACAAAAGAATTGGTGTGGGCTCTGTGGCACACATGTAAGACCCAGATTTCAAACTAGAATTTAAATAATTATTTTTAATTATTTTTCCAACTTACAGTAGAATCGGTTAACCGCAAAGAGACTAGCAAAGGAGAAGGCTGTTTCGGATGACAAGGAGAACGCTCAGGACATTGCCTGAGGATATTACCGTTGATAGTATAAGAGTTAGCACAAGCCATTTCCAAACCCGACTAAGGTTGAGAGGGTCTGAAAAAGGCCATTTCTGCTCTTTAAAGCATTGTTTGAGCGAAATTCAAAATCCTTAAGAGAATAAGAGCTTCTCCTTATTTTTCCCATGACCAGTGTTTCGATATGGAACTCTGGACTATACACATGATAGGTTTTGTTTCTCGAAAGTCCGTCGAAGCTAAATTATATCGCCTCAAAAGCCTTAATTTAGACCTTGGATGAAGACTTTTCTGTTCGGAGCTTCTAACAAAGTTTCCATCCATGAGGTCTTATTTCTTTCGTTGATACGAATCTTTTTGGAGAAGGAAGTTTCTTCATCCGACCTCAACTGCAAAAAGTAGTTTTTCGGGTTTTCCGACTTATACCGCTTTTGTATTGTTTCATCCAGAATCTAGAAACCTGTTTTGAGTTCTGAAATTATGACTCCAGAACCTCACTTAGAAATCACAAAGGACTGTGCAGGAAAAATTGGAATCACGAAAAGTTGATTTTTACGCGTTTTCTCCCACGATTCCTAGGTCGCGAGAGAGAGGAGAAGAGAGGGAGAGGAGAACTTCGTCGTTTCTTGCCCGATTCTTGCCCCGTTCGTTGATACTTCAAGGATTCGAGGTAGGCTTGCTAGATCTTACCTTTGATCATGCTTTTCTTCGTGTTTTCTTATCTTTTTTTGAGCTCCAAGTTTTGAACATTTTGCAAAATCTTCTAATTGAGTTGATTTCTATTTAGATTTGTCATCTACGACTACCCAACTACCTAAATCACTCGCCAGTGCGCGCCGATTTTGATCGAGTCACCGTAGATTTGAGAAATGGCGTAAAAACCCATTTTCTCACCGTGTTTGCTTTTTGAATCGAAAATTCGCAATCTAACCTAGAGCCCTTAGAATTAGTTGCTCTAAATGTTATAGGTGACACTCTCATCAACTTCGTTTCGCGTTTGGGCAAATTTGAATTTTTGAGCTTAATTCCTTGACCATATTGCCCCTAATCGGCTTTAATTTGTTCCGTTCGTCCCGTAATTTTCCCGAGAGTTTGTCTATCCCAGAAATCACCTAAGATTGCCTAGGAATTAAACTTGATCGAAGAAAAAGCGCCGGAACCTATTTATCTTCTGAGTGGCCGAGACTTGCTTGTGATATGGCTGGGAGAAGAATCAACTTTTGTTACTTTTGGTCTGAGCTATAGTGTAGCTCTTTCAGTTGTCGAAATTTTGTCTTTGGTTTCGTGTCATTATGAGTTCTGTAGCTCGAGTTATGCACGTTTTAGCGAATAAAGTGTTTTGTACAAAACTTGAATCAAGTCAAAACTCATCCATTCGAGGGAAACCCTTCCATTCGTGCCTAAATGTCGTACTTTGAAGCTTCTTGAGCTTTGTCGAACGTTAGTTAGAATTGTTTCGATTGAATCGACTTGTTTTGATTGATTGTTGCTTTGTTTACTCTAAGGTTCGTTTGTGGAAACTTTGGGGTTTGACTGAGCGAGCTTCTGAGCGTGACCTACAATGCGAGATTGGAAGAACTCGAGGTAAGGGCAATTCTCCTAGTTATTAGCTATATGATTCTAGGCGTCGATAACTTCGACATTGTTATTGCTTCTGATTATGACTGTTGAACTGACTGGACTGAGAAAATGTTTTCTGGAGGCTTCGGCCGAATGAACTTATATGAGACATTTGTCTCCGTTTTCTGAGAGGCTTCGACCGTTTACTAGTTTCTGTCTTGTTGCTTTCTAGTGGATAGACATGTTCTATTCATTTGAATTGTATAAGTGCAAGAATATTGTTTATGCCCAAATCTTATGGTTATATTGATTGCGAATGCAGAGTGTTATGAGAGTTAGCAAGTATGATCTGGCGGAAGGACTGAGCTACAACTGACATGGAGAATCGAGGCTTTCGCCTAAACGAGGACTTGGGGATAATGGAGATCTTTAATCTATTAGACTTTGAAATAAATGAATGCATAAGACTTCGATTTTGAGAATAAATTCCATAATGAATTAACTCAAGATAGAACACTTTGAATGATAAAGATAACCCCTTTTGAGGAAAACTTAGGTAATGAAAAATGAGGTCGAAACGGGGAGGGCCGACGATCCGAGGTTCGAGGAAAGATAAGTATTCAAGTTGCGGGCATCAAGAGGACGAGTCGTCATGACTGGAGCATCCACTAAGCACAGACGACACTTCCTGGTTTGCAGAGCAAACCGGTCAATGGACTGGTGTTTACCCTAGGGAAAATGATAGAGACAATTAACCATAGCTAGACACGTATCCGGGTGAGGACGAATCGTTGTGGCTAGCACTTGCATACGTGCATCACTTGAAGGGAGATGATCGACAAATCGGACTCCACTTTGGTTGATGGATTGAACCTTATATTAACAATTCTGGGATTTAAGAGGCTTGTCCTCAATCCTACTATTCGCCACTTGATTAAGGGGCTTGTCCTTAATCTTATTATTTTATTTGGTAATTAAGAGGTTTGCACTTAATCACATTATTTATTTGTCGATTAAGAGGGTTGTTCTTAATCATATTATTTATTCCTTGGATTAAAGTGACTTGTCCTTAATCCTATTATTTCCCACTTGATTAAGGGGCTTGTCCTTAATCTTATTATTTATTCGGTGAGTAAGAGGTTTGTCCTTAATCACATTATTATTCAGTGATTAGGAGGTTTGTCCTTAATCACATTATTTATCCGTTGATTAAGAGGCTTGTCCTTAATCATATTACTTATTAGTTGATAAAATAGGCTCGACCTTAATCATACCATTCGTTATTGGATTAGGAAAATATACCTTTAATCCTTCTTTATTCGTTGATTGGGAGGATTGTCCTTAATCTCTTCCTCTATTCTTTGGTTCAGAGGTTAGACCCTCAACATATTATTCGTTGATTGATTTAAGAGTATAGATCTTAATCACTTTAGTGAATTGACATTTAGGTCGTACAATTACATTAGTAACACGTGGCGCTACCCTGGAAAGGAGATGAAGATCTACCTATGAGTAGGCGACGAGCGATGGATTGAGTTATTGAAGTTCAGATGATAGAGATAGTTATACATCGACCTTAACAATTATTTATACGCTGCCTATAATTATGCTAAATTACTTTAGGACTTATACTACTGTGTTCTAGAAAGTTGACCCTTTCTTGCCATGTTTGCTTTGTTTGTGTTTGGGCGGTCGGAAAACTGCCAGACCCGAATAGGTGTTGCTGCGAGTAGCTGTTGATCGCTGCCGGATGTGATTGGATTGATTTACGAGAAGACTCCTTGGAGTGAGTGAACTAATCGAGGACTGGTAGAAATAATAGTTAGATGTAAGGCTAGAGCTTTGGGTAGAGAAGCTTAACGTCATTTGGTTGAAGCTTGTAGGGATGGATATATAAACTTACTTTGGTTTTGGGTAGGCTTTGATGCATTACTTTTCTACAACTCTCCAGTGCGAGGATTGTAGGAAGTATATTGGACTTAGGGTGTTGTCACATTTGAAATCCTGCTGTCGAACTAATTAATTCTATATTGTATATTTTATGTCTTGAACATCCATTGTCACTCACGGGTGCCTGCCTTGACAAGGCCGGGTGTATGGGTTTTGGAAAGAGTATGCATATCTGGTTTTGGAAATGTTTTGGAAAGTAAACGAAAAAAAATACCCTTATTTGTAAATCCCTTTGGAAAATCATTTTATTTTATTTAATAGGTTACTATTTGTGACCCCCGAAATTCGGGGTGTTACAACACCAGTAGCAGGACCAAAGTGCTCCACAATGTGACGAGCATTCTAAGGGTCTCTAAGAAAGACCATGCCAGAGCTTGAGAAAGAAATCAACAAACTTGAACGTTGTTCTATTCTTCTATTTGATCCCCATTGCTGCTTATTTTCTCCGACAAGATGGCGCTAAGAGAGAGAGCCGCTCCTGCATAAGAGGAAGGGTAACACCAACACGTCATGATCAGTAACCCACCGCAACACCAACCACGCCTCGGCTCCGTCTTGCCAGAACTTCCACTAGAACTGCGGCTCCTCGGACCAGCCCAAGACAAAACCCCTAATGCAAAGCCCACGACCACAAATCTGGAATGAATCGTACAGATCTGCGTAGCCTTGCGCCGAAGAGAAGCCAAACAGCGGACAAGACGACGGAGGATCACAAAGCGCAGAGCGAAGACGCCGACGAAGAAAGGGACCGGGAGACAAGGGGTGAGCACGACCTAGATCAGCCGATCGAAAGCATCGCCGCCGTGACAGGAAGGGAGAATGGCAAGGGCAGCCCGCCACTTTATTGAAGGCTAAAGAACCTAGCCAAGGGGCCATCACCGCGAAAGAGCAAGGACAGGTCTCGAAAAGGTTGGAGCATACAAAAAATAAGGAAACGAAGGGGGTTGTAGTCGCGCCCAGGGGCGACACGACGACCACCCAAAGGAGTTAGGTCAAAATGCAAACTAGAGGAAATAAGGTTGAGCGAGTGGAGAGATAAGGGTATATTAGAAAGTTAATTTTTTTTATAAGCTTTAGGAAGTTACATAATATTTTTAATAAATTAGAACATTAAATGATATTCCTTTATACATGTGTCACAACCTTAAAGTCAACATATATGATTGGAGAATACTAAACCTTGGAGAATATGATCTTTCGATTTTTTGGACAAATATAGAATATGATCTTGAAAGTTCATAGTCACACAATAAGAATGATTATATTGTGGGTACTAAATCAATTATTTATTATATTATATGAGACATTTCTTCAATATATACTTAATTTTTAATATTTATCCGAAATAAAAAATTAAATATAAAAATTAAAAACTAATATATTCATAAACTTTGGCAGGACCGGCTTCCTTTTGTAAAAAAAAAAAACTTTTGCACGACTTAATAGAAATGTAGTTAGAAAACCAGGCCAGTTAAGGCTTGTTTGTTTGCAGTTTTCAAAACTGAAAACATATTTGATATGACCTGTTTTTAAAAATTGTTTATGAAAATAGCTCCCATTTTCAATTTTTAAAACAAAAAAAAATCAAAACAACTAAAAGATATATGTTTTCAGTTTCAGTTTTTAGTTTTCAGATATCAGTTTTCTAAATGTTGGAAAATGCATGTCATTCAAACTGTTTTTAAAAATTATTTCTAAAAATTGTTTTAGAAACTGAAAACTAAAACTGGAATCAAATTAACATGCTCGTGCGAATAATTATGAAATGTCTTTTTAATTTTCTGGATAAACAGGTTAATCATTGTCCTGCATTCTTTTTCTTTTGATGGATTCAAATCATCGTTCTTCAATCTCTGTGTTCACCGAGAGAAAAGGTTTGTGTTCCGGTATGGAACCGCAGACTAAGGCTAACCAATATCGAGAGTAAGCGAGATAAACAAAGCGAATAAAATGTGTGAAAAAATGATAGGGTCCCTGCCGCTTGGGCGGTCCTTCTTTATTTATAGTTGGGTTTTGATCCGGCTGGATCATGGGTTACCCGGCCCATTTAATACATGATTCGGTCAGCCTAAGTAATATACATATTGATCAGCCCATACCAGACCACAAGCCCTCAAGACACTAAGGCTTAGTATAAGACGAAAGTGTCTTTGATAAGCCCTCAGCAATTAAATGGGCGTGTAAATCATAACATGTGTTCATTTGAGTAAAAGTAAATAATAATAATAACCACGTCAAACCAGCTCTTTCCCCTTCTTCTTTTCTTGCGTGTTCAACCTAACCTGTCAAATCTCTGAGCCTATTACCTGCTACGCCCTGACTGTGGAGAGAATCATCATTGCTTTTCCTGCTACAATTACATCAACAGATATCCACAAATATTTTGGAACTTGAGCCGCAGCATTACCGCGTCTTTAAATCCCATCAACATGATTACCATCATAAAAAATAAATGCGATTAAAAGCACATAAAATGAATTCAAACACAAAAGGTTGTGCCGTTCCAGCGACTCCTGGAACGTCATGATTGCCGGACTAAAATGTCCTTTCCACTCAGCCTTTTCAATGAATCATGTCCGTTCAAATTCAAATCCTTGATCGACGTGTCCTCTTTTAATATGAACATCAAACTTGACTCTTGAATACCCAAATGTAAGCACGTGTTCACTCATCTGGTAATTAATGTACCTTTTCATCTCACCCTTTCATCCTTCTTCCTTCTCTATATAAAGCCCCCTATTTTACCCCTCTCATCACTTACCTGCAATTCCTTACTACCAACATTCTTTTCAAGTAAAACACAAACCCACACCCTGCTTCTTCTCTGCCAAACCCGCTTTCCTATTTCTTGCATTCGTCATCAACCAACCCAGCAGAGTCCTTGAAGTTCCAAACTTTCTCTCAGGTAACAATCTTCTTCCCTTTTCTTCTTTATTTCATACTTTCACATGAACTTGCGCATAAAAGTTTCTATTTTTGATACCCATAACTCTTTCTCTACCCAGAAACACTTCATAAACCTTGCATTGTAAACTAAAAACTTATACTCTATTCCTTCTTCATCTTACTTCTAAACCTTTCACTTTCAGGACACTTTGAAAATGGTTTCTAAACGCACCCGTAAAGAGGCTTCTACTCCTAGTGTTCCACCTATTGCCGATTCCCTATGGGTGGCTAGTAAAATCAAAAAACAATTCTCTAAATACTCTACTCCAAAAGCTATTATAGATTTAGTCACTAAATACAACTTTAGGAAAGATGGCCTAGATGCACATTTGGACATAATTCCCTGCGCCCCTGATGAGCCGTGTTGTTTTGGGGGACCAGATAATCAGGGGCGAAACTTCACCTATCTCTTTGAAAACTTATTTTCCGATTTGAAGTATACTCTGCCTTTCTCTGATTTCACCTGTTCCGTTTTAACCCTTCTGAATGTAGCTCCTACCCAACTTCATGGCAATGCTTGGGCGTATTTAAAAGCCTTTGAAATTTTGTGCCTAACTCTAAAAATCGAACCCACCAGTAATAAGTTTTTCTACTTTTTTGAGACATGTGGGCGAAACGTTAGAGGTGAATACGTTTCGCTTGCTACTGCTAGGGGTTTAGGGCTATTCACTTTATTCAAAAGTCACTATAAACACTTCAAAGGAAAATTTTTCAAACTCCGTGAATCAGAACCCTGTAAAGATATTTTTTACTTTGATGACGGGAGTCCCCGATTTCCGTTCTACTGGACGAACCAATATGAAGGCATCATCAAAATTTCCGAGGATGCCTTGACTGAATCAGAATTAGTAGATTGCCAACTTTTATCTGGCTTAGGATTGAACCTTGCAGATTTTATGGCCGCCCTTTCTAAGAATGAAGTGGGTAAATACATTGGTAAGGCATCTCATTATGCATTTTACCTTTCCACTTTATATTAAAATTTTCTTATATTCTAACACCACTATACTACTGCAGGTAAAATGGCTCGCCTTACTGAAGAAGATCTCCTCCGTTTTCGCCGTGAACAACAGGCCGCCCGTGAAAAAAGGAATCCTTCAAAGTCTGTTGCCGACCAAGACACCAGCCATTCTGGCACAGAAGTTGGTCGCCCCGCCAAGAAAAAGAAAAAGACTGAAGAACCTGCCTCTCAGAAGAACAAAGCTTCGAACCAGACTTCCTTAGAGCAATTTATGAACAGAAATGACTCGCCAGGGGCGAATAAAGGCTGCTCATCAAGCGCTCCGCCTATTTGCTGGAAGAACTTGCTGAAGGAGTTTGAAGAACTGACCTCCACTGAAGTAACTTCACTTTGGGATTCAAAGATAGATTTCAACTCTCTGGTGGAGACAAACTTGGTTTTTGAAGCTGACCGTGAGAAGATGAGGAAGATGGGTTTAAAAGAGGCCTGCCAAGCTATGATGACCAAAGGCTTAGAAATTGCTGCAGTCGCCAAGATGATTGACCTAGAATCTAATGGATTCGATGGCCTCACCAATGCCAAACTTGTTGAAGAAAAAGAAAAAGAAATTGGGAAGCTGAAAGCAACGTTGAAGTTGTTAGATAAATCCAACAAAGTGAATGAGAAAAAGGCTGCTGATTTGGCTGTAGAGATTGAGGATGCGAAGAAGACTGCTGAAAATTACAAAGCTTCTGTTCAGACACTAACTGAGGAAAATGACAAAGTGAAAACTGACCTCGCCCAAATAACTACTGTTCATAACCAAACCCTGGATGAGAATTCTAAAATGAAAACAGAAATTGCTGAATTGCAATGTTCTGTTTTGGATCAATTTGAGGCTGGCTTCGCCAAAGCACTAAATCAAATCTCTTTTCTCAATCCTGACCTGGCGATCAACTTGGAGGGTGCAAACCCTTATGCTCGTATCGTGGATGGAAAACTGATCAGCCCGGATAACGCGGATGGGAAAGGAGAAGAAGAAGAAGAAGAAGAAGAAGAAGAAGACAAGAATGAAGAAGAAAATGTCAACCGCAAAGAAGGAGAGGGAGAAAACCATTAGCAACAAGTTTCATTCCCTTTTCCTTTTTAGAAAATTATGTAAAAGACCTCTGGTCTCTTTAGTCTTTGTTTATTTATTTTCCTTGCTCTCATGTACCGAACTTTTCCCATATCGTAATGAATTTTCCTTCAGCATTATATGAATACTTCATATTCTAATTGGATCGCCAAAAACCTAAAACTTCATGACTTCAGAAATAACATTATCCCTTTCGCACCCAAACAACTATCACAGTAACTAATTCTATAACTAAACATATCATTACTAAGTCATCTAAGTTACCATACAACTTAAAAATATAAGCATAACTTTACTTAGTTATTCAAGTTATCACATAACTTAAACATATAACTTAACACAAATGACATTTACTAACCTTTCACCGAAATCAGTCCGCCCTCGTCATTTAGCTGAAGACGTTACCCTCTCATTTTACTGTACATGGTAAAATACCCTTGAATGAATCTCTTTAAATGTCGTAAAGTTTAAACTTAACCAACTACTTTGGAATCATAAGGCCTTTGTGAACATAACTTAGTCAAATTTTCATTTTTGACATAGTTACTCATGGAAATCAAAGTCAACATATTTGATTTCATTGGTATGCTCGCGTGGAGACTTGTGCTTAGTTTGGACAAGCTTAAATCCAATTTAAGACTGTGCTTATGAATTCGTGGCCGAATGCTCTTGTTTTAAGAGACTTACTTTTTTCTCAATTGTCTGACGTCGCCCAATTGATAGACCTTAGTTGATAAGTTTCCGCTATGGGTAAAAGAAATAAGTAAAATGATAAGCCCTTGATCATTTTAAAAAGGTTATGCCTCGTTAAAAACTCTCCCGCCTGGGGTAGAGAAAAGAGTGCATACCTGTTATTCATTAATAATTGATGCCTCGTTAAAAACTCTCCCGCCTGGGGTAGAGAAAAGAGTGCATCGAATTTAGTCTTACACAACAAACATAGTCTTAAACAATACAACCAACAAACGTAGACTTCAACACACACAAACTGAAACAACGAAACATAGTCTTGGACAAACATACACTGAAACAAACTGTACAAAACCAAACAAACCGAACGAACCACCCTACACTTCAACTGTAATAATAACGGAGATGCTGTGCATTCCAAGCCCTTGGGACCCTTCGCCCCGATAACTCCTCCAAATGATACGCCCCTTGACCAAGCTCACGCAGAATCCTGTAAGGTCCTTCCCAATTAGGTGATAACTTCGAATCATCAGGCCCCTTTGCCTTCCTACGCAGAACCAGATCACCAACTCTCATTTGCCTCGGAACCACTCTAGAGTTGTATCGCCTTTCCGACCTCTGTTTTACCATTGCCTGCCTCAAACGAACCTATGCTTGCGTTTCCTATGCTAAATTGAGATCAACCACTCTATTCATGTCATTCTGCTCTTCATTATAAGTTGCCACCCTGAAAGTTACATCTTGTAATTCTGCTGGTATCATCGCATCTACGCCGTAAGTCAACTTAAAAGGTGATTCGCCAGTAGTTGATTGAGGAGTAGTATTGTACGCCCAAATGACCGTGATCAACTCTTCAACCCATAATCCCTTAGCTTCGCCTAGACGCTTTCTAATTCCATTGAGAATGACTTTATTCGCTGACTCCACTTGTCCATTTGTCTGAGGGTGCTCAACTGAGGCGAAACGCATCTCAATTCCCATTCCTGCACAAAAATCCTTCACACTCCTGCTTGTAAACTGTGTTCCATTGTCTGAGACGATAGTTGCTGGAACGCCAAATCTGCAAACCAATTTTCTCCAATAAAACTTTTTGACTTTTTCTGCTGTTATTTTCGCCATTGATTCCGCCTCAATCCACTTAGTAAAATAGTCCACCGCCACCAAAATAAATCTGATTTGAGAACCTGCTGGAGTGAACGGTCCCAGAATATCTACTCCCCACATTGCAAATGGCCACGATGAACTCATTGAGCTAAGAGTCTCAGGCGGCGCCTTATGTAAATCTGCATAAATTTGACATTTACCACACTTCTTCACATATTCCATACAATCCCCTCGTAAAGTTGGCCAATAGAACCCTGCCCTGAGCACTTTCGCCGCCAAAGATCTTCCCCCCACATGACTTGCACACACACCTTCATGAACTTCAAACATGATTCCTTCCGCCTCATCCTTGGAAACACATCTCAATAAAGGTATTCCAATCCCTCTTCTGTACAATTGATCGCCCAATAATGTGTAATGACTTGCCTCGCGAATTTGATCTTTAGAAAATGTCAACAACTCAGAGCCTTCTGCCTCCAAACACTTTTTGATACGCCCCATCCAATCTAAATCCGCTAAAGTTAACACCATCATTGTCTCATCCTCTTCGATACTCGGGCTGCTTAAAACTTCCTGGATGACTGACTTATTGTTTCCCGGCTTCTTGGTGCTTGCTAACTTTGATAGAATATCCGCCCTTGTATTCTCCTCCCGCGGAACATAATTGACCTGCACTGTGCCTATCTGCTTTATCAATCCCTGAGCTTTCAATAAATACTTAGCCAGCTGTGCGTCCCTCGCCTGATATTCACCCTGAATTTGTCTGGAAACTATCTGAGAATCTGTTTTAATCATTATGCTCTTGACCCCCATCTCGATCGCCAACTTCAAACCTGCAATTATAGCTTCATACTCTGCCTGATTATTGCTTGCCTTAAAGTCAAACTTGAGTGACTGCTCAACTGTTACGCCACCTGGCCCTTCTAAGATTATTCCAGCTCCACTTCCCTTGACATTGGACGAGCCATCTACAGACAAACTCCATTCGCCAACTTCCATATTTTTCTCACTGGAAGACATTTCATTAACAAAATCCACCAATACCTGTGCTTTAACCAGACCTTTCCTGTCAAAAGTGATTTCAAATTCTGACAATTCAACAGCTCAGGAAACCATTCGTCCAGCCAGATCAGGCTTTTGCAAAACTTGGCGAAGTGGCAAATCTGTTTTTACCACAATTGGAAAGCCTTGGAAATAAGGTCTTAATTTCCTGGCGGATATGATCAGAGCTAATGCAGCCTTTTCAATTTTTTGGTATCTAATTTCAGCTCCTTGAAGAGCATGACTCACAAAATATATGATCCTCATATCATTTTTATTTTCTTGCAACAAAACTGAACTAACTGCATTATCAGAGATGGAAATAAACATTGATAACGAAATACCTGGAACTGGTTTGGCTAAAATTGGTGGCTTGGATAAATGATCCTTCAAACTGTGGAACGCCCTCTCACATTCTTCAGTCCACTGAAAAGTTTTGTTCTTCCTTAAGCATTGAAAAAATGGTGCTGATTTTCCCCAGAACACGAAAGAAACCTGGATAAAGCTGCTATTCTTCCTGTTAACTTCTGCACATCTTTAACTGAGGTTGGACTCTGCATATCGAGTATCGCCTTACACTTATCAGGGTTCGCCTCAATTCCTCTCCTCGTGATCATGAAACCCAAAAACTTTCCGCTTTGAATTCCAAACGAACACTTTTCCGGATTAAGTCTCATGTTATGCTTTCTTAGTTCGCCAAAAGCTTCTTCGAGATCAGAACAATGCGCCACCATTTCCTCTGACTTGACCACCATGTCGTCTACATAAATCTCCATGTTCCGCCCCACCTTCTTGTCAAACACCTTATCCATCAACCTTTGGTATGTTGCTCCCGCATTCTTCAGCCCAAACGGCATAGTCTGATAGCAATAGTTCGCCTTATTTGTCATGAAAGCTGTTTTCTCCTCGTCAGGCTGATACATTCTTATTTGATGATATCCTGAGTATGCATTCATGAGGCTAAGCATTCCGAATCCAGATGCCCTATCCACAAGCTTATCAATATTCGGTAAAGGATAAGAATCCTTAGGACAGTGCTTGTTCAAATCTGTATAATCTGTGCACATTCGCCACTTGCCATTAGCCTTCTTCACCATAACAACATTCGCCAACCAAGTTGGATACTTTACTTCCCTAATGAATCCAGCCTCCAGTAACTTATTTGTTTCCACCTTTACAGCCTCTGCCTTTTCTTCGCCCATCTTTCTTTTAAACTGAACAATAGGTTTCACCCCGGGATTTAAAGCCAATTTGTGACATATAAATTCCGGATCGATTCCTGGTAAATCTCTTGCACTCCATGCAAACAAATCCATATTCTCAGATAATAATTTTACCAACCTGTTTTCCTGACTTGTAGTTAAATTGACACCAACTTTCAAGTTTCGCTCACCAATTTGGATCGCCTTAGTTTCCTCTTCTGATTTCATCTTGTACTCACTGAATCCTTCTCGAGGATCCAAAATAATTTCTGACTGTTCTAAATCCACCTCATAGACTCGATGCCCCTCTTTCACTGCTTTCTTACCCATGTGACCATACTGCTTAAAACTTTCTGAATAACACTTTCGAGCAACCATTTGATCAGCCTTTAAAATTCCAACTCCTCCTTTGCTCAATGGATACTTCGCCGTTAAATGTCTTGTAGAAATGATCGCCCCCAATCTGTTTAGTGATGGCCTCCCAATAAGTACATTGTACGGTGAAGTACATTTTACTACTAAAAACTTAATAGCAAATGCCTCCGCATTCTTCCCTTCTCCAAAGACAGTTTTCAATTCCACATATCCTCGAACAAACACTTTTTCTCCAGAAAAACCCACTAAAGAACCATCATAAGGCAACAAATCAGATTCATTTAGCCCTAACTTTTCAAAAGCGTCACCATAAATCAAATCTGCCGAGCTTCCTTGATCCAGAAGTACCCTCTCAATTTCATAATCAGCAATCCTCAGCATTACAACAATTGGATCGTCTTCATGAGGCTGTATTCCCTCAAAATCTCGCACAGTAAACGTTATATCGGGTTGATTGGTTGCCCAACTCCCCCAATCGTTAGAGTAAACAACATTAATGGAGTGAACGTACCTCTTACGAGCTGAATTAGCCATTCCTCCGCCACGAAATCCACCAAAAATAGAATGAATTCGCCCCTTTGCTTTTCCATCTGACTGTCTATCTTGACCATCGCCCTCAATCTCTTTTCCATCTTCAGTTCGTCTTGTTGAAGTTCCTGCTTCATCTGAATTGCTTCGCCCTTCAAGCTGCTTCATATACCCAGCCTTTATCAATTTGTCAATCTCCTTCTTCAAAGTAAAACAGTCATCAGTATTATGCCCTGAAATCCTATGATACTCGCACCACTTCTTCTTGTCCACGTAACCCGTTGACGGCTTTGGCTGCCGTGGAAAACGAATAACATTCGCCTCCAAACACGTGTGCAAAGCTTCAGTCAAATTAACCGCCAAAGGTACTGCACGGTCATTTTGGTTCCGAGTCCACGTCATCGAATGTCCTGGCCCACGCACTCCATACGGTTGAGCACGATTTTTGAAATTAGAACGGTTATCAAATCGGCCGTCATAACGGTTACGATTATTATACCCTGCGCTGCTACTCTCGGTCCATCCCTTCGAATATTGATCTGCAACCGCTCCCTTCTTCGTCTCAAACTGCTGTTTCTGCCCTGGAACCGCTGCATTCGGGCGGTTGTTCTTGATCCGATCACTCTGCTCCTCCCTGATGTACCCTTGTACCCTTTCGCGCAAATGCACCATTGTCTCCACAGGTTTTCGACTCAAATTACTGTTCAAACCACCCGGCTTCAAGCCCAATTCAAAAGCTGCAATGCAAATTTCTGGCATTTTATCCTCCAAATGAACAGATAATTGATTGAAACGCCCCATGTAAGACTGCAAAGTCTCATTTGGTCCTTGTCGAACATTAAATAATGTCGCCGGAGTTACTTTTTGTGCACGACTGGTAGAAAACTGAGACAAGAACTTTGTAGATAATTCAGTAAAATTGACAATTGACCTTGACGGTAGAGTGGTAAACCAAATCATCGCTGATTTCTTAAAAGTTGATGGCAACATTTTG
Source organism: Lotus japonicus (assembly GCF_012489685.1). Taxonomy (NCBI): domain Eukaryota; kingdom Viridiplantae; phylum Streptophyta; class Magnoliopsida; order Fabales; family Fabaceae; genus Lotus; species Lotus japonicus. The sequence goes on along the minus strand of NC_080041.1, from coordinate 65,617,374 downwards.
CACTTCAACGCGTCTGATGCGCCTACAATGACCATTTTCGTGTTGAAATACACTAAATGATCTTTTGGATCTGAATTTCCATAGTACGAGTCAAGTTTCAATGTCTTTAAATTGTCTGGGACGGCAGTGTTCGCTATTTCCTCTGTAAAAGGTTGAAAGTCCACCACCGTCTCAGCCATTCTTCGATCGCCCTCTCGTAAACCCTGAGTCTGATTGATGTCAGTAAGTTGATTCTGTAACTGTTGATTATGTTGACGAAGTTCATTGAGATCGTCCATGATCCGCTGAAGAACATCCGGAGGAACATCATTTTGTTGAACATGATTCCTCTCTCCGTTCGCCCCGGATCGAGTTACCATTGCGGTGAAAATTGAAGCCTAGGAAAGTATCCAGGGCCCCACGGTGGGCGCCAATGTTCCGGTATGGAACCGCAGACTAAGGCTAACCAATATCGAGAGTAAGCGAGATAAACAAATCGAATAAAATGTGTGAAAAAATGATAGGGTCCCTGCCGCTTGGGCGGTCCTTCTTTATTTATAGTTGGGTTTTGATCCGGCTGGATCATGGGTTACCCAACCCATTTAATACATGATTCGGTCAGCCTAAGTAATATACATATTGATCAGCCCATACCAGACCAGTTTGTATGGAATATTGTAGCATCAACTAGAGCAGGCACCTAAAGCAATAACGCTGTCATCACATTCTATTTACACCTCTATCTTGAGCAAATAAGAACATAAATGAAAGATATAGTGATATTATTCGTGATGTAAAAGAAAATAAAGAGAAAGATATGAAAAATAAGATGAAAGAACAAAAAAATATTAATGAGTCATTACGCCGCCTAAAGTGGATCACACGAATATTTATATTGAAAAGAAGAAAAGAAACTATCTAGTCCTTGCCTTTTTTTTTTTATCAACAAAAGAAGCTGTATATTAAGGTGGGAGTACTAGGTGTACTCCCAAACCATTTACAAGTAATAGTCACACAAAGAAAATAGAGGAGGACAGAAACCAGAAACTACAGCCACTGGTAAGAGACCTGCAATTTCTAATAACCTCACAATATCTAAATGACCAAGTGCAGACAATTCCTAGCAAGGCTAGTAGCAAAACACATGCAGACTAGTATCTTAGGGAATTAAATATCCAAACACTAATACTGCTAGGCCAGACACAGCACACAATTGAACCTGTAAAAGCTAACTATCTCGCAACAAAAAGATATCAGTTGTAGCAGTCACAAAGCACCCTGTCTTCAAACATGAAATCAGAAACTCTCCAAACATAATCTTGGCTGAGAGATCCAATCACAAACTGAATAAGTGAATCTCTTATTTCTCACCCTTAACCAGTTCCAAGCTCGCATTTGAGCTAGTTCTACAACCCTTGCAACCTCCTTCTGGTCACTCTTGAGGAGGATTTTATTCCGATGGATCCACAGCGACCATGCTATTGCTAACCACATAGTCTTCATTGCTCCTTGCTGTCTCAGTGTTCGTAGTTCAGTCCCAAACTGCAGAAAACGAGTCGAACTATCCTCTGGAAGTGCAGTAAGCACTCCTAACCATCGATAGCAATGTAACCACACCTGATGGGAGAAAGAGCAATTAAAGAGGAGAAGAGAAAGTGTTTCCTTCACCTCCTGGCAGAATACGCATGAAGTGTTCTCTCCGATTGGAATTATGCCTCTTTTGCTCAAGTTATCGCTAGTTTGCAATCTGCCCCAAAAGACTCGCCACCCGAATGCCAAGACATTGGATGGTGCCGCCCCTTGCCACAGTGTATGAAAGACTGGAATTGGTTCCTCTAGCTCGAGCCCTTCTAAAACGGAGAATACAGATTTTACTGTGAATGAGCTTTCCTCAGATGCGTTCCAAACCCATTTATCCGCTCTTCCTTCGACTAAATTAGTTTGCTGTATATACGCGAGAAATTCCTCCAAAGCCTCTTTTTCCCTAGGCAGGATCGCCCTCCGCCATTGGAAGGACCATCTCCACGACCAAATGTCCCAAAACCCCATATCAGAAACAATTGCTTGTTGTTGCGTTGATAAGTGGTACAGTCTCACAAACTCACTTGTCCCTGAGCCGCTCATTTCCCAGCCAAGCTTCCTGCCAGAAATTCACCACTCTTCCTTCCCCCAACTTCAAGTGTGGGTTTAGATCAAACCACACGCCTTCATCCGCCCCAAAACAGGTTCGGAGGATATCCTTCCACCATGAAGATAGCTTGTGCGGTACCGGAATAAAATATTTCACCCTCAAGACACGTTCCCACAAGCTGTCCGGTTCAATTAAGATCCTCCATCGCCATTTCCCTAAAAGAGCTTTATTGAAAGCACCCCAATCCCTCAACCTCAATCCTCCAAGCTCCTTTGGCTTGCAAACTGTCTCCCAATTTATCCACGCCACTTTATTTATTCCCTCCGTGCCGCCCCAAATAAAGGTCCTCATTATCTGCTTGCATTTGTGGAGGACTCCTTGTGGCATCTTGTAGAAAGATCAGTAGAAAAGAGGTAGAGCAGATAAAACGCTCATAATCAAAGTTAGCCGACTTCCAAAGGAGAGCGACTTTTGTTTCCATTGAGACAACCTTCCTCTAAGGTTTGTGATGAGCAATATTTTACCCATTTTACATAGCCTTAATTTGCCATTATTAATGATTATTCGTAATTAATTGACCTTGCTTGACAGTGATTTCTATTTTTTGGTCTAATTACGTTTATTCTTATTTTCAGGTCTTATTTGACATCAAGGGCATTTTGGAGACTTGCGGAATGAAGATTTAATTGTGCTGGAGTGAAGATTGTATTTTAGGAAATATTAGGATTTAATTTCGGAATAAATTAAGTTTGATATCTTTAGGATTCAAACTTATTTAGGTTGTTATTTTAAAACTCCATCTTTAGGATTTGTTAGGATCTATTGTTATCTTTTAGGATTTGATTTTGATTAGGATTTGTGATCTCAGCTCTTATTTAAGGGTTTGTGCTGAGAGAAACAATTACCTTTTGCCTTCTGCTATTATTTAATATAATTTTGTTTTTCAGTAATTATTAGAGCTCTGCTAGGGTTTATGCTTTTATTCCCTGCTTCCTCCAAATTAATTGCTGAATTCGCCCCATCCATGGAAGGCTAATTCCCTTCGAACGAATTCATTTGCAAAGTATATCGCGCTCTTGAGATATAGTGCTTAATAGAATTCTCCTGATTAGTTTTCTTCATCTCTACTTCTGGCTTAGGATTGCTTAATTCCTTATGATTAGAAATAGAAGATGATGTATGTATGCTTAGTTCATATTAGGGCGTAAACGATTCTTAATCGTTTAGTTTAAGAATCTGTGAATTAGTTATCGCTTAGTTAATTAATTCTCATGAACTAGGAAACTAATAACAAGAATTGATCTTTAGATACCCGTGATTGAGCAACAATATACTGAACAAAGGGATTCATCCGTCTTTACTTGATTTTATTAATCTGTTTTACTTTCTGCTAGTCCTTGAAACTGAATCACAAAACCCCCCTTTAAGTGTGTGCGTTTGTGCGTTTTTAATATTGAGTCTTTGTTGAAACGATAATCCTTCGGAAACGACCTAGGAGTCACTTCCTAGTTACTACAATTTTCTAAATTAATTATTTGAATCGGGTACGGCCTCGATCAAATTTGGCGCCGTTGCCGGGGATTATCGTCCTTGCCAAAGGTTCAATAGAGTTAGTATTAGTATTAGTATTAGTAGTATTAGTAGTTCAAATTCAATCTCTGGCGTAGGTACTGGATTTGTTGCTGAAGGTAAGGAATAGTGATTTTTGAAGGATAATTAGGCTGTAACTTCAAACGGCCGTATCTTTTGCTCCAAAACTCGGAATTCAACATAATTTATATGCTTTTTGGGTAGAAAAAAATTCCAAGTCATCTAACACCGCTACACCGTGAGATCGATTTTTAAAAACCCAAAAAGAGGCCTTCCGCCAAAAGTTTTTTTTTAGGGTTTTGTAAAAAAAAAATTACTTTCAAGTGATTCTTATTCTATTTGGGATACTTAGTGTTGCATGACTAGGGCGAATCCTGGGTTTTTGCATCCATTTATTTCTGAAATAGATCAAGAATTTCATAGATTAATTAGAGCACGTAGAGCTTTTGTTACTGATCCTCATTTAAGTGATTCTGATTCTGACCTTGATTTTGATTCTGAATTTGTTGCAGTTTCTGAAAACATGGCTGAAGAAGGACCGCGAGAGAGAACACTAAGGGAGCTGGCTGCACCTGATTTCACCTACGAAAGCTTGTGTATGCAGTATCCTGAGGATGTACCATGTGTACTCAAAACTGGACTAATCCATTTATTGCCTAAGTTTGGTGGTCTTGCAGGTGAAGATCCTAATATGCACATCAAGGAGTTTCGTACTGTCATATCCACCATGAAGCCTCCTGAAGTTGACAAAGATCATATCTGTTTGAAGGCTTTCCCTCATTCCCTTCAGGGAACTGCAAAGACCTGGCTGTATAACCTACCTCCTGCATCAATTGCAAGCTGGGACGACCTGAAAAGAATGTTTCTTGACAAGTTCTTCCCTGCCTCTAGGACAACTTCAATCAGAAAAGACATCTCAGGAATCAGGCAGCTACATGGAGAGACTCTATATGAATACTGGGAAAGATTCAAGACACTATGTGTGAGCTGCCCCCATCACCAGATTTCCGACCAGCTCCTAGTTCAGTATTTCTATGAGGGTCTGCACAACATGGACAGAAATATCATTGATGCTGCTTGTGGAGGCGCATTGAATGACATGACTCCTACTGAAGCCAGGCGTTTGTTTGAGAAGATGGCTGCTAATTCTCAGCAGTTTAACACAAGGAGTAATGATGCTGTTAGAAGTGTTAGTGAGGTTGGGACAGATCCAAGGATGGACAAGCTTGAGAAGAGGATGGAAACCATTGCCACCTTGGTTACTCAATTGGCCATGAACCAGAATAAACCTTCACAACAGGCAAAGGTTTGTGGCATTTGCACTAAAGACCATAATACTAATGTTTGTCCTTCTCTACAGGAACCTACAACTGAGAATCCTGAAGCATATGCTGCCAACATTTTCAATAATCGACCTCAGCAAAATTATGATCTGTCATCTAACAGATATAACCCTGGCTGGAGAAATCATCCAAATCTTAGATGGTCTGATCAGTCACAACCTACCCAAGCACCGTTTCAGAATAATGCTAGACCATATGTTCCTCCTCCAATGGAACAACAGGCTAACAACCCTGTTGCATCGCAATCTAAAGAATCTTCATTGGAGAATATGTTGAAGCAGATGACAGCCCAAAACATGCAGTTCCAACAAGACACCAGAGCTTCCATACAAGACACCAGATCCTCCATTCAAAGGCAGGAAGCATCTATTCAGAATCTAACCAACCAGATAGGACAGATGGCTACTTCAATAAACCAGCTACAATCCCATAATTCTGATAAGCTGCCCTCTCAGACGGTTGTCAATCCAAGAAATGTGAGCGCCATCACCCTAAGGTCGGGGAAGCGAATTGATGCAGACCATGAACCAGATCCTGACCCTGAAAAGGAGACAGAGACCATTGCCACAAGAACCTTCCACGTACAACCACCTTCCATTCCTCTTCCATTCCCTCCGAAAGCTATGCCAAGCAAAAAGAAGGAAGAGGTAGATAAGGGAATCTTGGAGATATTCAAGAAAGTGGAGGTGAACATACCTCTACTTGATGCACTCAAGCAAATTCCAAGATATGCGAAGTTTCTGAAAGAATTATGCACTCAGAAAAGGAAGCTGAAAGGAAATGAAAGAGTTCGCATGGGGAGAAACGTTTCTGCAATCATAGGTAAAGCTGGTAAACCTGCTCCGGTTTCTGATGTTCCTGAAAAGTGTGAGGATCCAGGTACATTTTCTGTTCCTTGTGTCATAGGTGATACTAAATTTGAGAGTGCCATGCTAGATCTAGGAGCTTCAATTAACGTAATGCCTATGTCTATTTTTAAATCTCTTTCACTTGGACCTTTGAAACCTACGTGTGTTGTCATCCAATTAGCAAATAGGAGCACTGCACACCCTGCTGGTTGGGTAGAGGATGTCTTGGTTAGGGTTGGTGAACTTGTTTTCCCTGCTGAATTTTATGTGCTTGAAATGGAAAAAGGATCTTCCCGTAATACAGTTCCTATCATTTTGGGGAGACCATTTTTAAAGACAGCCCGAACCAAGATATATGTTTATGCTGGTACACTAACTATGGAATTCAATGATATTGTGGTTAGGATAAACATTTTTGATGCTATGAAACATCCACCTGAAGACTATTCTGTGTTTTATATTGATTTGCTTGATGAACTGCTTGATGATATGCTTGATGAACATGAATCTGATTTCCTACATGATTCTGATTATCCTTCCCTAACTGGGTCATACACTTGTCATACATGTACTGCTACTGAAATGTGTTATTCTTGCATTGATCAATTTTTGGACACTGTTGTTGTTGACTCAGATGTTAAGAAATCTGATTGCACTAACCCAGTTGTTGAAGTGCAGGCTGCAGAAACTGTATCTGCTAGTTTGGTTCCATCTGTTTTGTAGGCACCCGTATTGGAGCTTAAGCCCTTGCCAGATAACCTCAAGTACGCTTACTTGGAGGATGATAAGAAGCTCCCTGTCATTGTTTCCTCTCTCCTTCGTGAAAATCAAGAGGAAAAGTTGCTGCAAGTACTAAAGAAGCACAAGAAAGCTATTGGTTGGACCTTAGCTGACATTCCTGGTATTAGTCCATCCATGTGCATGCATATAATACTCTTGGAAGAAGGAGCGAAGCCATTAAGACAACCACAAAGGAGACTCAACCCAGTGATACTTGATGTTGTGAAGAAGGAGATCACCAAGCTTCTACAAGCTGGCATTATATATCCAATCTCTGACAGCCCTTGGGTGAGCCCAGTTCAAGTGGTCCCTAAGAAGACAGGACTTACTGTAGTGAAGAATGAGAGAAACAAGCTTATCCCTACTCGAGTGCAAAACAGTTGGAGAGTCTGCATTGATTATAGGAGGCTCAATCAAGCAACTAGAAAGGATCACTTTCCTTTGCCCTTCATTGATCAAATGCTTGAGCGCTTAGCAAGTAAAAGTCACTACTGTTTTCTTGATGGTTTTTCTGGGTACTTTCAAATTCACATTGCTCTTGAGGACCAAGAGAAGACCACATTCACCTGTCCCTTTGGAACTTTTGCCTATAGGAGGATGCCATTTGGCCTATGCAATGCCCCCGGTACATTCCAGCGGTGCATGGTAAGTATTTTAAGTGATTTCTTAGAGAGTTGCATCGAGGTATTTATGGATGATTTCACTGTTTACGGATCTTCATTTGATACATGTTTAGATAATCTGGATAAAGTTTTGCATAGGTGCATTGAAACTAACCTTGTTTTGAATTATGAGAAGTGTCATTTTATGGTAGAGCAAGGCATAGTTCTAGGTCATGTGATTTCTAACAAAGTTATAGAGGTGGATCCCGCCAAGATAGATGTTTCACATTTGCCTTACCCCACTTGCGTGCGAGAGGTGCGTTCTTTTCTTGGCCATGCAGGTTTTTATCGCAGGTTCATTCAGGATTTCAGCAAGAAAGCCCTTCTTTTCTCTAACTTGCTGCAAAAGGACGTGGCGTTTGATTTTGATGAGAAATGCAGAGAAGTGTTCGATTGCCTAAAGAAAGCCTTGACCACCACTCCTATCATTCAGGCACCTGATTGGACAGCCTCTTTTGAGCTCATGTGTGATGGCTCTAATTACGCATTGGGTGCTGTCCTTGCTCAAAAAGTGGATAAGTTACCTAGGATAATATATTATGCTTCCAGGACTTTAGATTCTGCACAAGCGAATTACATAACCACTGAAAAAGAACTTCTAGCTATTGTGTTTTCTCTAGATAAATTCAGATCATATTTGCTAGGTTCTAGGATTATTGTTTACACTGACCATGTAGCTCTAAAGTTCCTGTTGAAGAAGGCTGAATCAAAACCTAGGTTAATCCGATGGATGCTCTTGCTCCAAGAGTTTGACTTGGAGATTAGAGATAGAAGTGGAGCACAAAATTTGGTGGCCGATCACTTGAGTCGGATAGAGAGGGATGCTGATACTCAACCCATAAGAGATGACTTTCCGGATGAGCGACTCTTTAATATTTCAGTTTCTTTTCCAGCACTCTGGTTTGCTAATATTGTTAATTATTTAGTTGCTTCTGTTTTCCCTCCATTTGCATCTCGAGCTCAGATTTCTAAGCTTAAGAGTGATGCTAAATATTATTGTTGGGATGACCCATATTTGTGGAAGTTTTGTACTGACCAGGTTATTAGGAGGTGCATTCCAGATCATGAGATTGAGTCAGTCCTTTAGTTTTTCCATGCTTCTGCAGTGGGCGGTCACTTTGGACCCTAAAGGGCAGCACGAAAGGTGCTTGATTCTGGATTTTACTGGCCCACCATCTTCAAAGATGCGTCAAGGATTTGCAGCACTTGTGAGCCATGTCAGAGAGCAGGCGGTACCATTTCTTGGAGAAAAGAGATGCCTCAACAGCCCATGTTGTTTTGTGAGGTCTTTGATGTCTAGGGTATCGATTTTATGGGTCCTTTTCCTGTTTCTTTTGGTTTTTATTATATTTTGCTTGCTGTTGATTATGTTTCTAAATGGGTGGAAGCTAAGGCCACCCGGACTAATGATTCTCGAGTTGTTGTGGATTTTGTTAGGTTTAACATCTTTTGCAGGTTCGGCATTCCTAGAGCAATCATTAGTGACCAAGGCACCCATTTCTGCAATAGGTCCATGCAAGCTCTTCTCAAGAAATATGGGGTTGTTCATAGAATTTCCACACCATACCATCCTCAAACAAATGGGCAAGCTGAGAATTCCAACAGAGAGATAAAGAGGATCTTGGAGAAGACGGTCCAGCCTAACAGGAAGGATTGGAGCAATAGACTTGAGGATGCTCTTTGGACCCACTGTACTGCTTACAAAGCACCCATTAGAATGTCTCCTTATCGCGTTGTTTTGGGTAAGGCATGTCATCTTTCTGTTGAGATAGAGCATCGTGCTTATTGGGTTGTGAAGACTTGCAACTTGGCTCTTGATCAAGCTGGTGGCGAAAGGAAGCTTCAATTGAGTGAGTTAGATGAGATCCGCTTGGAAGCCTATGAGAACTCTAAGTTCTACAAAGAGAAGACCAAAATATTCTATGATAGCTTGATTTCCAGAAAAGAATTTTTGGTTGGACAACAAGTGTTGTTGTATAACTCTAGGCTTGGCCTAATGAGCGGTAAGCTTCGCTCTAAGTGGATTGGTCCTTTTGTTGTTACTAATGTGTTTCCTTATGGTACTGTAGAGATCAAAAGTGAATCCACAGATAAGAGCTTCAAAGTTAATGGTCATCGCCTCAAGCATTTCCTCACTAATCCTTCTCTTGTGGATGCTACCATGGAAGATGTTTCCTTGGTTGTTTCCGCCCTCCTCCCGCCATAAATCAGGGAGTTTTCTTTCTCCTTCTTTCCTTTTATTTTACTTGTTCAATTCCTTATTTGTTATGCTTCATTGGGACAATGTGTAGTTTAAGTGTGGGGGAGAGATTACCGTAGGTAGAATATTTAGCATTTGAATAAATTAGGTTGATCCATGCTTTTCTTTGAATTCTGAGGTCTTGTTTAGATTATGGGCATTTTCTTTCTTTGAAATGAGTCATGATATCTTGTGATGTGAATCCATGCGTTCTTGTGTGTCAAGTTACTTTTGGAAATTGAGGGGCTGAAACAATTATGATAGACTTAGGTCCCGTTTGGAAAAACAGCTTAATTAAGCACTTATGGTCATAAGCGCTTATGACATAAGCGCTTATTCATAAGCTATTTTTGAAAAATTATTGAAATAAATTAAAAATAAGTTGTATATAAGCATAAGCTGTTTTTCATAAGCTATCCTGAGTAGCTTATGAAAATAAGCTGAAAATAGCTTATGGCAGGTCATAAGCTGTTTGCATAAGCCCTCCCAAACACTGGCATAAGAGCTTATGCTGTCAGATAAGCTCAAATAAGCTCTTCTAAACTGGGCCTTAATTCCCCTGTGAGAGATTTTGAGCCTTAACTATAGGTGCTCAACTGTATGCCATCTCTAATCTTTTTCTTGTGTGATTGCACACTTGATTACTTGCACTCTAGAACTTTACTTGACGCTTGTTTCTACTTGATATTCACATGCACATATTGAAGTGATTTTAGGCATTTTCTTCTTTTAATTAATAAGCCACTAGCCAAATAAGCCTACCTTGAATGAATTTATCCTTTGATAGCCACTTTGAGCCTTTTTACCCTCCTTTTCTTTAGCTCATTACAAGCTTATAAGTGAAAAACCATGATTGACCTAATCTTAGGGAATTTTGGAGCTTTGAAATTGTTTTAGGAGTAAGTACTTGTAAGATCAAGTTTTGATCAGTGGTTGCATCTCTATGTTTTGATGATTACAATTAAGGTTTGTGATGATGAACAATTATGGTACCCTAAAGTTTGCCTGTCTAAAGATGTGATAAACAGGTTCTGAATCTGACCCAAGCCTATTCGTTCAGAAGAAGAAGAACCAAGGGTTACTAAAAAGAGATCTCTTTAACCTACCATGTTCGTTTTGAACAGTGGAAAATACTTCAGAAGCTCTGAAGATGGAAGCTCTCAAGAAGTTCTGAAGAACTCAAGTCAGAAGTTCTGAAGACCAGATGTTCCAGTGGAACGGTCAAGAAGTAGAAGACTCAAGTTCTGAAGACTTGCAAGAAGTTGGTTCTGAAGACCCAAGCTATTCTAGCTCTGACGATCAGAAGTTCTGAGGAACTTGTTCAGAAGCAGAAGTTGCAAGGTCGGAAGAATCCAAGCTTCAATGTGACGATGATCAGAAGCTTCACCAACGTTCATCTGAAGCTCCTTGATCACAAGTCAACTGGTGAAAGGACAGGTCGCTATCGAAGTACAACGACGTACAAGTCTCAGTCTGTCCGCCACCTACCTTGTACAGCCTAGCAGTCTGATATTACAGAATTGCCACTCCAACGGATAAAACCCTAGCAACGGCTACATCACAAGTCTTGGAGTATATAAAGGCTGAAGAAAGAAGAAAGAAGTTAAGAAACTTTGCTGAAAACATTCAACACATACGAACCAATTCTCTTAGCATTATTTCTTCACTGTTCTTAAACATCTGAGTTTACTATCAGCTTATTAGAAGCACTCATTGTAAACCCGAAACCCTTTACATCTTATTGTAAAGTTCCTTAAGAGACCAAGGTTGGTCGGATCTTAAGTGGATTGAATCAAGGCTGATTTAGTGTTTAGCTAGTCTTAAGAGGATCGGTAGATCAGCTTCTTAAGAGGATACTAGTGTGGAAATCAGTGTATTGTTAGTCACTTAGCAGGTTGCAAAGTGCAGTTGTAACACTCATTGATTTTAGTGGATTGCCTTCATCAGAAGAAGGAAGAATTCACCTTCACAGGTGGACTGGATTAGCTTGAGCTTTTATCTCAAGTGACCAGGATAAAATACTTGCGTGCTTTACTTCTTATCATTCAGCACTTAGTTTTTATCTTTGAGTTTTGAAAAAACTTAAAAAGTACACCCGTGATTCAAAAACTCTATTCAAACGCCCCCCTTTCTAGTGTTTTTCGCACCTTCAATTGGCTTCAGAGCTCCGGTTCTGATTTTAACACCTAACAGTGTTCAGTGATCCAGAACCTTGTGTGAAAAACAAACAATGGCCCAAGCCAATACTTCCGCTGACAACAACAACAACAACAATCAACTCAGAGCACCAATCTTTGATGGTGAAAAGTTTGAGTACTGGAAAGATAGAATAGAATGTTATTTCCTTGGCACTGACCCAGATCTCTGGGATATGGTCATAGAAGACTATACTGATCCAGTAGATGCTTCAGGAGTGAAGATCCCCCGTTCTGAAATGACTGACACTCAGAAGAAGCGTTTCAAGGATCATCACAAGGTGAAGTCCATGCTATTCAGCTCAATATCATATATTGAGTATGAGAAGATCTCTGACAAAGAAACAGCTAAATCCATCTTTGACTCCTTGGTCATGACGCATGAAGGAAATGAAGAGGTCAAGGAAACCAAGGCTCTTGCTCTCATACAACAATATGAGCAGTTTAAGATGGAATCTGGTGAAACCATTGAGGAGATGTACTCAAGGTTTCAAACTCTGATTGCTGGAATCAGAGTGCTAAACAAGGGTTACTTTACTGGTGACCATGTCAAGAAGATTATCAGAAGTTTGCCTAAGGAGTGGAGAGCTTTTGTCACTGCCCTGAAACTCTCCAGCAATTTGAATTCGTTGAAGTTAGAAGAACTCGTGAGTCATCTCAGAAGCCATGAGATTGAACTCAAAGGGGACAAGCCTCAAAAGAAAGACAAGTCTATTGCTCTTAAGTCAAAGTCTGACAAAGCGAAAGCTTATCAGGCAGAAGAGAAAAATTCATCTGAAGAGCTATCAAACGCGTCTGATGATGAAGAGTTGTCTCTTTTCACAAAGAGGTTAAGCAAACTCTGGAAGAACAGACATAGCAAGGGCAAAGTACCAAAGAAAAGTTCAGGAAAATATGAATCTTCATCCGGTCAGAAGAAATCATCTGGAAAGGAAGTCACTTGCTTCGAGTGCAAGGAATCTGGGCACTACAAGAGTGATTGTCCCAAGCTAAAGAAGGACAAGAGACCAAGAAAAGTCTTCAAGAAGAAAGCTCTCATAACCTTTGATGCAACTGATTCTGATGAAGCTGAGTCAGAAGAAGATGAAGCTGTGGAGGCTCTGATGGCTACCACCAGCAGAGGTGCTGAAGCTTCAGAAGATGACTCAGACTCTGAGAATGACGATGAGGTATTCTCTGACTTTTCTCTATCTGAGCTAAGAACTGCTAAATAAGCATAAAGAGCTTAAAAAGAAATATGTTGTTAAAACCAGTTCTTCAGAAGTTCATGAGAAGTCAGTCTCTGAACTCATGGAAGAAAACTATACTCTTGTTAATGACAATGCTGTTCTTCGTGCTAAAAATGATGTGCTAGAAGACCAACTTGCATCATCTGATGTTAAGTATGAGATAAAATATGATAAAGCGTTTCAAAAGTTCCTTGCAAAGGACATAGACAGAAGTATTATGGCTTCAATGATCTATGGCATGAGCAGAAATGGGAACAGTGGCCTTGGCTACTTTCAATCCATGAAAGATGAGTCATCTGAGCCCAAACGCGAACCTTTGCATAAGCATTTCGTTCCCGCTGGCACTGTCATTCCAGAAAAGGTTACACCAAAGGTGGTGAAACCAAAGGGAAAGTTCAAACTTGACATGTCTAGATACTATACTCAGGTTCCTATGCATTATCCTCCTGTTGCACCCAAAGGTCCAAGAACTTCTGGGAAAACTAACAAGAAAGGACCCAAGATATGGGTACCTAAGACAAAAATTATTTCTGTTGCAGACATCTTATGCAGCTCAGTTAAGACACCTGTCATGGTACCTGGACAGTGGATGCTCGCGACACATGACGGGCACAAGGTCTATATTCCAGCAACTGACACCGCTTAAGTCAGGAGGAGACGTTGGCTTTGGAGGAAACCAGAAGGGAAAAATCATTGGAAAAGGCTCTATAGGAGATGGAAAAATTCCAGTTATCAATGATGTACTTCTGGTGGAAGGATTATTTCACAACTTGCTCTCCATAAGCCAAATTGCTGACAAAGGTTACGATGTGATCTTCAATCAAACCGGATGCAAAGCTGTTAGTCAAACAGATGGATCTGTTTTATTTTCTGGGAAGAGGAAAAATGATATTTACAAAATCAGATCTTCTGAACTGCTATCTCAGAAGGTCAAGTGTCTCATGTCAGTTAATGATGAGCAATGGATCTGGCACAGACGTCTAGGACATGCTAGTCTCAGGAAAATCTCTCAACTTAGCAAGCTAAACCTTGTCAGAGGATTGCCTCGTCTGAAGTACTCATCAGAGGCTCTATGTGAAGCTTGTCAGAAGGGAAAATTCACCAAGAAGCCATTTAAAGCAAAGAATGTGGTATCTACAACAAGACCCCTTGAGCTACTTCACATTGATCTTTTTGGACCAGTGAAGACTGAATCCATTGGAGGAAAGAAGTATGGGTTAGTCATTGTAGATGACTACAGCAGGTGGACATGGGTAAAGTTCCTAAGGCACAAAGATGAAACACACACTGTGTTTACCAACTTCATTACCCTAGTTCAGAAGGAGTTTCAATCTTCTGTGGTTACTGTCAGAAGTGACCATGATGGAGAATTTGAGAACAAAGCTTTTGAAGAATTATTCAACTCCCAAGGAATCTCTCATAACTTCTCCTGTCCTCGTACTCCTCAACAAAATGGAGTAGTTGAAAGAAAGAATAGAACTCTTCAAGAGATGGCTCGCACCATGATGCAAGAATCAAGTATGGCCAAGCACTTCTGGGCAGAAGCAATCAACACTGCATGCTACATCCAGAACAGAATATCCATTAGACCAATTCTGGAGAAAAATCCTTATGAGCTATGCAAAGGAAGACAACCTGACATCTCTTACTTCCATCCTTTTGGAAGCTGTTGCTACATGCTCAACACTAAGGAGCAATTAGGTAAATTCGACTCTAAAGCTTTAAAATGTTATTTTCTTGGTTATTCTGAAAGATCTAAAGGTTTTAGAATTTATAATATTATTCATCAAACTGTTGAGGAATCTATCCAGATTAGATTTGATGATAAGCTTGGCTCAGAAAAGTCAAAGCTGTTTGAAAGATTTGCAGATTTAAGCATTGATTGTTCAGAGGCAAATCAACCAAATAACAGCTCAGAGGATGTTGCTCCAGAGGCAGAAGCATCTGAAGCTGCTCCAACAACTTCTGATCAACTTCAGAAGAAGAAAAGAATAGCTGTCTGTCATCCAGAAGAACTGATTATTGGCAACAAAGATGCTCCCGTCAGAACTAGGTCAATGCTCAAACCTTCAGAAGAGACTCTTCTGAGTCTGAAGGGACTTGTCTCTCTCATTGAGCCCAAATCAGTTGATGAAGCTCTTGAGGACAAAGGCTGGATTCTGGAAATGCAAGAAGAGTTAGATCAGTTCACCAAGAATGATGTATGGACCTTAATGCCTAAACCCAAAGGTTTCCATGTCATAGGAACCAAGTGGGTGTTCAGAAACAAGCTGAATGAAAAAGGAGAAGTAACAAGAAACAAGGCAAGACTGGTGGCTCAAGGCTACAGTCAACAAGAAGGGATTGATTACACTGAGACTTTTGCTCCTGTAGCAAGGCTTGAAGCTATAAGGCTACTGATCTCCTTTTCAGTAAATCACAACATCATTCTCCATCAGATGGATGTCAAGAGTGCCTTCCTTAATGGCTACATTTTCAGAAGAAGTGTATGTCAAGCAACCTCCTGGCTTTGAGGATGACAAATTTCCAGATCATGTCTACAAGCTCAAGAAGTCACTCTATGGATTGAAACAAGCTCCCAGAGCGTGGTACGAAAGGCTCAGCTCCTTTCTTCTACAGAATGAGTTTGTAAGGGGTAAAGGTGACAATACTCTTTTCTGCAGAACCTATAAGAATGATATTCTTATAGTTCAGATCTATGTTGATGACATCATTTTTGGTTCTGCTAATCCCTCCTTGTGCAAGGAATTTTCTAAGTTGATGCAGGCCGAATTCGAAATGAGCATGATGGGAGAACTCAAATACTTCCTGAGAATTCAAATAGATCAACGACCAGGAGTAACCTATATCCATCAGAAGAAGTACACATTGGAACTTCTGAAGAAGTTCAACATGAGTGACTGCAACATCTCTGTAAGACTCAAGCTTTTAAGCTTATGCTAAGTGAATAAACTTCTTATTCACGATTAGGGTTGATGTATCGTGAAAGGAAACCTGAACAAGAGTTTACTAAATGAAATAAATTTATGAAGGAGAAAGTTCAGGAAAAGTCTAAGGATTGTACCAAAATCGATAAAAGGTATAGCACGATCGACATACGCTTAAACCTAGGTCAGAAACCCTAGTAAATAGCTAGTTTTCACTTAAAGTCACTATGGAAACTAATTTCAAAAATCTTCAGAGAAATGTTATAACTTGTCTTATTCCATATATAACAAGCGTTTCAAGGTGAAACCTTAGGATCTACGAACGTCCGATTCCAATCATCGGAAGTTTGCCGAAACTGAAACCCTGATAGTTCAAAACCCTAGAATCAACCGACGATGAAGACTTTTTCTATTTGGAGCTTCAAATGAAGATTCCGCACGCGTACACCCATTTCTCTTGATGATTTCAATCTTTCTTCAGAAGGAAATTTTCTATTCCGACATTCGGATGCAAAAAGCAACTTATCGGGTAAAATAGTTTTACACTGACTTTGCATTAGTCGCCAAAAATACAAGGAAACCTCTTTTTAGTTTTGGAATTCTTTCGCCAAAACATATCTTAGAATTCACGGAGAATGACGCCGGAAAAATCGGAATCGCGAAACTTTCATTTTACCGCGTTTTGCCAACCTCTATATATAGCAAGAAAAGGAGAAAAAATGGCAAAAACTTCACCATTTTCTCTCCAAAACCCACGAGCTCACCAAGAAGAAGAGGAAGAAGAGCTTTTGTTCATTTCTTGCTTGATCGTTGATCCAACAGTTGCTACTTCAAGGTACCGAGGTATAGTCGCTAATCCTTACCTCTGATCGTCTTTTCCATAGCTTTTCTCTATGTCTTTCTGTGCTCATAGTTTTGGGGTTTTTGCAAAACTATCCTGATAATTCCATTTTTTATTCTAAACATCTTCCCTACGTTCTCCTGAGTATGTTTATCTAATAATACTGCGCCGATTCTCGAAAAACTACCGTCGAGTTTCAATTCTGCTTAAAATACCCATTTTGGGGCAAAGCTTCGTCCTTTGGACTGAAAACTATCGCCTTAGCTTAGTGCTAGTGGGATTAGTCGTCATAAACGTCGTTGGTGACGTCCCCATCCAATTTGCTTTTTGGCATTTCAGTTTTGAAATTCTAAGTTAAAAATAGTGACCAAAATACCCCCGCGACAGTTTTTGATCCGATAATTTTTCCGAGTTTAGAATACCCTTAGTTACGGCTAATGATAGCATAGGAACCAAGTTTGATCGAAGAAAAATCGAGCCACCTAATTACCAATAGTGGCCGAGCACTCTAAGGGGGGAGGAGGAAAATTCCTTTTTCGAAAACTTGTCCTTTCGCGCTAGATTTTCGTACCTCGGAGTATGTACTACTTCGTGTAGCCTTAGGGAGTATTGATTACTGAGTTTCTGATAGTTTTTTATGGAATTCTGTGGTTTTACTTTAAAGGTGCTTTTGAGGTTTTTCCTGAGGAGCAAGGCATCGATTGTGTAGGAGCTTTCGAAGATCACCCTGGAGAATCTTCAGGTGAGGGCTACTCACTGAATCTCTAGTTAATGCTTAGGGTCGATGCTTTCGACATTGATTTACTGTTTATGCACTTGCTTGTGTTTGATTGGAAAATTGTTTTCTGAGGCTTCGGCTGACAATGTAGATGATTCAACTACTGAATGTTTTTGAGATTGAGTTACATGGTACGTGCTAAGTGGGTAATCTAGGATGTGTGATGCATGCTTTATATGCTAATTCTACGTGGTTATTCTAGAATGTTTTGATATATGACATGTTTGTTGATTGTACTGATTTAACTATGCTTTCACTCATATCTGTGAGGCTGAGGAGCGAGAATAGCGGGCAGGTCATGCCGATTTTATTTCGAGAGTTTTGAGAAAGTTTAATAGGACGAATGGGATTCGGGCCTTGTTATGGTTTTTCATGGATCGAGACATTCTCTGGAGTCATTTGGGATTTGGAGATCCCGAGAACTTATAAGTTTTGCGATAAGACTAAAAGGATATTATTTAGTAAAGAAAACTCATAAGACATTAAACAACCTCTAAATCTTCAAATAAAGATAATAAACTCGAAAGGAAGCTTAGGATGCAAATCTTAGTTTTGGAAAACGAGAAGTGTCGTCGGATCCAAGTGTTGAGAATGTTAAGAAGTTTTGAGTATGTTGATACTCTTGTGCTCTGGGAGCAGTTGTGTTGTTGGGCTATCCGAGGGATAAGCCGGGAAATTGATAGTTTCCGAGTATGTTGATACTCTTTGCTCGTTGAGCAGTTTTGACCATCGGATGGAGATGAGTTGGATGATTTGGAGATCATCATGAGTTATGTGTTGTTGTGGAGATGTGTCTTTTGTCGCAGAATCGACTGTTACCTTAGGGTAAGCTTTTAGAGACATTAATTTAGCTAGAACACGTGGCGACGTGTCGAGTGAGGTCGGAGACGTTGTTTGACTAATCATCCTGCATTCATGCAACATTAATGAGGTATTAACACGAGACGGACTTCGGACCTCGTCGGATTCCAAAATGGTCATAAGACCCGGATTTCCGTGTAAGAGCGTTTGTAGACGACTCTTGTAGCAGACCGAAATGGCAGACCTACGGGTTACGGCTGATCTGACTACCGTTGTTGTTGGAGTAAGAGGCACGCGGGCCGAAATGGTCCCACCGTGGCTGGTGCTAGGGCTGATCCGTTGATGTCCATCCGTTCCGGAATGCATTTGGTTAACTGGGTTAACCGTCATATCATTTCATGCAACATGCATACTGACTTAGTTGCTGAGTGTGATTGCTACTTGTTAATCCTACTTGGAACATGTTAAGTGTTATTATTGTCGTTTACGTTCTTTGTGGAATATGCAACCCTAGGATGTTATCCCTAGCTATAAGCCTAAGTGGCTATCTCTTACCTGTACCTATTGGGTTTATTATTTACATAATTCTTTGGAGTTGACCCTCGCGTCTTCTGTGTGTGTTTTGGCGGACAACGCCTTTTGTTAGATGTCCATAGCGGACTGGTTCACAATGGTCCACCCTGAAGGTGCGAAAAACACTAGAAAGGGGGGTTTGAATAGAGTTTTTGAATCTCGGGTATACTTTTTAAGCTTTTTCAAAACTCAAAGATAAAAACTAAGTGCAGAGAAGTAGGAAGTAAAGCACACGAGTATTTTATCCTGGTTCACTTGAGATGAAAGCTCAAGCTAATCCAGTCCACCTGTGAAGGTGATTTCTTCCTTCTTCTGATGAAGGCAATCCACTAAAATCAATGGGTGTTACAACTGCACTTTGCAACCTGCTAAGTGACTAACAATACACTGATTTTCTCACTAGTATCCTCTTAAGAAGCTGATCTACCGATCCTCTTAAGACTAGCTAAATACTGAATCAGCCTTGATTCAGTCCTCTCAAGATCCGACCAACCTTGGTCTCTTGATGAACTTTACAAAATGTGTAAAAGGTTTCGGGTTTACAATAAGTGCTTCTAACAAGCGAATAGTAAACTCAGAAGTTTAAGAACAGTGAAGAAATAATGCTAAGAGAATAGTTTGTATATGTTGAATATTTTCAGCAAGGTTTCTTCATTTCTTTCTTCTTTCTTCAGCCTTTATATACTCCAAGACTTGTGATGTAGCCGTTGCTAGGGTTTTATCCGTTGGAGTGGCAATTCTGTAATATCAGACTGCTAGGCTGTACAAGGTAGGTGGCGGACAGACTGAGACTTGTACGACGTTGTACTGTGATAGCGACCTGTCCTCTCACCAGTTGACTTGTGATGAAGGAGCTTCAGATGATCGTTGATGAAGCTTCTGATCATCGTCAGATAGAAGCTTGGAGTCTTCTGACCATGCAACTTCTGCTTCTGAACAAGTTCCTCAGAACTTCTGATCGTCAGAGCTAGAATAGCCTGGGTCTTCAAAACCAACTTCTTGCAAGTCTTCAGAACTTGAGTCTTCTGCTTCTGGACCGTTCCACTGGAACATCTGGTCTTCAGAACTTCTGACTTGAGTTCTTCAGATCTTCTTGAGAGCTTCCATCTTCAGAGCTTCTGAAGTATTTGCCACTGTTCAGAACGAACATGGTAGGTTAATGAGCTCTCTTTTTAGTAACCCTTGGTTCTTCTTCTTCTGAACGAATAGGCTTGGGTCAGATTCAGAACCTGTTTGTCACAACTTAAAAAAAAACAAACGTTAGGGTACCACAATTGTTCATCATCACAAACCTTAATTGTAATCATCAAAACATAGAGATGCAACCACTGATCAAACCTTGTTCTTACAATCTCCCCCTTTTTGATGATGACAAAACAAGTATTTTGATGAACAATTTTTACACAATAAACTGAATACACAGGAGAAGAAGGATCAGAAATTAAACTTATCCTTGTGTAACGGTTTGCAGTGCTCTTTCTGAATCTGGGTAAACACCTGATTCTGAGCTAGGGTCTCCCCCTGACTCCCCCTGAATCTATGACTTGATGAATCGGTGAATAGTCTAGATTCGGAGTCTGGTTAAGTGATCAGAATTTACGCTTGAAGGGTTGTATACTCATCAGAAGTGATTGTTCAGAATTTAGCGTATATCTCATAATTACATAGAGTCTTGTCTAGATATAATTGGAATAAGGCGTCAGAAGCAAGATTAGTTCAAGATGTATTCCTTATCTGAGACGCTTGACAATATCTATGTGCTATAAGTATTGATACTTGTTCTCCTCTACTGGTTTTATATAATATAAAAGTTTATCAAAACCATTTTATGTACTCCCCCTTTTTGTCATAATCAAAAAGAGCGAAAAACAAAAATCAACAATAACAATAACAAGGAATTGACGAAATGAAAATATGTTATTATTACTGAATGGAGAAGAAGTACAAAGGAACGAGAGGAAAGAAGAAGACTAAGCCTAGACAAACAGGAAAGCTCGAGAATTCTTCATGGAGAGAAGTTGAAGGTGGAGAGGACGAGTGTCCTTATCAAGTGAGGCTAACTGAGTAGCCAGTTCCTCCTTCAAGACAACATTCTCCTGGACCGCCTCTGGATCCGCTTCATCGTTATCTGCTTCATAGTCCAGAAGCATGCAAATGCTCTGGAACTGATCTTCAACATCCTTCCGACGATTGGTCAGACGGAGGAGGTCATTCAGAACTTCTTGAAGATTCTGAAGACAAAAAGTCTGATGAGAAGTGAGCCAACATGTCAGAAGATGCTCAATCTTCTCAATAGCTTGAGAGATCTCAGAAGAAGAAAGATTAACGCTCCAAGGAAAGACTTGGTCGAATACCAGAGTCTTGAGTTCAGATATCAAAGTGATAGTAGTCATGGTGATTTGGAGGAGATAAGAATAGAGAAGAATGGAATTGAATGTGAAGGGGAAGATGAACGCAGTGAATATAAAGAAGAAAAGTAACAGAAAACCATGCATAAAACTTATCAATCATAAAAGCATGTGAGTTACTAATGAACGGTGCATTGAATCAGAGAATGAAAAACTTAACACGGTCAACATGAAATAAATTCAGTCATAATGAATAAATGCATGCATGATAGAGATGAGAAATTCAGGGCTTGGAGGTGGAAGGAAGATTGTCCGTAAGATATTTCATGATGGCTTCCTTTTTGCTTGAGGACTCTGCAATCTGCTTGCTCTGCTCAGTCTGAACTTGTCCTTGTTGCTTAACCATCTGAAACAATCGCTGCTGATCATCTTGAATCCTGTCAATCCGGGCAGCTAAAATGGCAACTTTTGGAGTTGGAGCAGAAGTGGGAACTTCTGATGCTTGTGGATGAGTGGCAGCTTCAGCTTCTGAAGTCATAACAGTATCAACGTGAATCTGCCCTTGTTTCTGAACTTCATCACCAACTGCATCTTCCAGAATAACTATAACATCTGTGCTTTCTTCTTCTTCCTCTGCTGAGAGCATCACAACATCCTCTGAAGTACATTCAGAGACAACACATGGTCTTTCAGCCATAGCTCGTCTCATGGGCTCACACACCTTGTGCAGCACTCTCTGCCTCTGCTCATAGGCCCTCTCAGATGCATCATGAACTCTTAGTCTTTTCTCCCTGCTAAGCTGCTTCTGAAGTTCATGACCTTTGCCTTCTGACCAACTCTCAAATGCAGACCATAGACTATCAACAAGAGAGGCATCAAACTGATTATCAGTTACCTGATACAGCCAGTTCAGCCTTCTGATGGCCTCTGCAGAAAACTCCTGAATGAGTTGAGGAAGATTCTGAGGAAGGAAGGAGGTGGCCAGGGTCAGAACAGGCTGAGGAGTTCTGGCAGCATTGGAGCTCGAAGCATTTGATTCTTCCATGTGCTCAGAAGGAATGGACTCAATCTCATGATCCTTCTCTACGCCTGAGTGATCTGATTCATCCATATGCTCAGCTTCAGTGATAGTATCCGGCCTTTGCCTTGAGGTGACAGTCTTTTCAGGTGAAGGGAAACTCAGATCCTGTGAGTTGACTGCTGAATAATTGGACAAGGACACATAGGAGGTCTCAGCAGCATCTGGAATCCGATCTTCAAAATTGGAAGCAAATTGTTGAAGAGGCTTCACATTGAAAGGAAGCTCAAGGATCTGGATATCATCGTCTTCCTTTTCTTTCTCAGCAGGGATCTCACCAGTCTAGGTTATGAGGAAGGTGTGTGGAGTGGATGCAGGCTTGGGAGAGAACTGTTGAACTAAGGTTCTCAGAGTGGCCTCATGTTGAACAATACCTTGAATGAAGGAATTGAAAGGAGGTATTGGTTCAGTTGGGATGAATGTGGAAGAGGTGTAAATTGGAATGGAAGGGATGGTTGTGGTGGCTGTTTGGATGGTTGAAGTAGGAGCTTGAGGTTCAGCTTGTGTTTGAGTTTGTGTCTCAGTTTGAGTGGGTGCTGTTTGAGTTAAGGTGGGCATGGAAGTAGATATAGGCAGGGGTTGTTCAGGTATAACTACTAAAGCAGAATCAGAATTAATGCTTTCAGTAATTACCTTACTGGGGCTTCTGATGTGTGAGGTTCTGGTGAGACTAGCAGCCCTTGCTGGATCAGAAGTGCGTTTAGATCTTCTTTCTCTCTGTACTTCTGAAGTTGGTTCAGATGCTTGTTCTGCAATTGTCTCTTTCTGCTGAAGGGGACCTTTCAGAGGCAGCTTTCTTTTTCTTACCAAGTGTACCTCATCAGAATCTGTGGATTCTCCAGCCTCTGAGGAGTCTCTTATACCCTGAATCTCATTCTGGATGATCTCATGGTCATCCTGCTCATCTTCCTCTTCCTCAAGAATGATTTTGCGTCTCTTAGCCCGAGGCCTGTCTTCATCTTCAGTCTCCTCACTTGAGGGGTCTACCCATGTGTCTTCTGAACTTTCAGAATCAGACATTTGTTCTTGTTGAGTTGACGTTCTCTTCAGATGCCTTTCAGAAGATGGTTCCCTGATGATCACAGTCTTGGAGGCAGTCTTCTTCTTTGCAGGTTCCTCTATCAGAATTCCTTTGCCCTTAGGATCTGAGGGCTTGCTGCTAGTTGCTCTTTTGGATTTCCTGGTTGCCAGATTAGGAGGACTTTCAGGAAGAGTGCTAACAAATTCTGTAAGGGTGATTGGATCACCTTGACTTCTGAGCATCCTGACATATTCCAGAATGCATGCTGGATTGTCCTTCTTGGACCACATGGGAAAGTCATCAATGGGGTAATTCCTCCGACGAACTTCATCAGAAGTGTCTTCTTTGGGAGCAACTTTGATCTTCTCAATGATCTGCATTTTCTTCAACTTTGTGCCATTGAGAGCATCACCAACTGTCATGGACTGATCTTCGTGAAGTCCAAGATCTGATAGGGTCTTGACAAGCTTGTTCTGGACGAAGATATCTGACAACAGCCTTCCATACGGAATGTAAGAGATGAACCTCTTATTCTCAGAACCAGTTGTGGTCCTTGATTTCTCAACGCATTCCTTCAGATAATTGAAGAGCAGGAATGGTAGACATATAGGTTCACCTTTAGAGATGTAGTACATGATTACCTTTTGAGTTGCATTAAGGTAATCAGTTCCACCGGTTCTGGGGTGAATGCAGTTAATGAATATCTTCTGCCAAATCTTCATCTGAGACTTCAAGTCCTTTATGTTGTACTTGGTTTTCTCCAGAGCCCAGTTGTTATAGATCGCCTTGTTGACCACGTTCCTCATCCCAGGAACATTTGCATCCACGTTCTTAATTCTTTTACCTTGCTGGAACTCCATACCCAGCAGCTTTGCAATGGACTCTTCTGAGATTACAATCTTCTTATCCAGCACATGAGAAACAACATAGTAGTCATTGCAGATAGCATTTTTCCAGAACTCGACGACCAATTTGTGATAGATTGGACCAACGAGCCCGTTGAAGTACCCGGACCATCCTTGCAAATTGACTTGGTCCCTAATATCAAACCCATGTTGAGCAAGATTATCAAAATCAACTCTTGCTTCGCAGCACACACTCAGTTCTTCCACTTTCTTTGCACAGGTGACTACATTTGGTGCATTCAGAATCTTCTGAGCTTCCTCGAATCTTTGCTTCTCTTGATCTTTGGCAGTTTGTGTGGTAGAAGCAGGAACATTCGCCTTAGTTTTCCTCGATTTGCCCATGATTTTCAGAGGATGTGGTTTTAGGGTTCAGAGACAAAGGGGAAATGTTGGAGGGAGAAGTGTGAATGAATGCAATGCACACAAATAGTTTTAAAACCGTAAGTGTAAGTGAGTGGGAGATCGTGTGTGACAGTGCATGTAGTGGGTTTAATGGTAACCGTTGACGGTTTTTTTAAGAAATTAAAGGCAAAATCAACGCTTATAAAATATATAGTCTGAAAATAGCATAGTAGAGGAGAGTAGACGTCATCATTATAGCAGATATACCACGCGACTCAAGGAACTATGTCACAAATGAAGTGACACGTGTATTGTTGTCTACCACAGAAGTTTAACCAGTGGGTTAAGTGCTTCTGATCGAGTAACTTCTGAAGGAGGTAACATCTGATGACTTCAGAAGTACCAGGGTCAGAAGTTCTGAAGAAAACCTTACTCTGCACAAAAATCCATGTTCAGGTTTTCAAGAATAAATAAAAACCTATCTTCTGCCAAGGGCTTAGTAAAGATATCTGCCCACTGATGGTCAGTATCAACATACTCTAACCATAGTCCTCCAGTCTGTTGATACTCTTTGCTCGTTGAGCAGTTTTGACCATCGGATGGAGATGAGTCGGATGATTTGGAGATCATCATGAGTTATGTGTTGTTGTGGAGATGTGTCTTTTGTCGCAGAATCGACTGTTACCTTAGGGTAAGCTTTTAGAGACATTAATTTAGCTAGAACACGTGGCGACGTGTCGAGTGAGGTCGGAGACGTTGTTTGACTAATCATCCTGCATTCATGCAACATTAATGAGGTATTAACACGAGACGGACTTCGGACCT
The DNA here is from genome assembly GCF_012489685.1 of Lotus japonicus. NCBI lineage: Eukaryota > Viridiplantae > Streptophyta > Magnoliopsida > Fabales > Fabaceae > Lotus > Lotus japonicus. The sequence goes on along the minus strand of NC_080041.1, from coordinate 65,591,939 downwards.
CGTCGGATTCCAAAATGGTCATAAGACCCGGATTTCCGTGTAAGAGCGTTTGTAGACGACTCTTGTAGCAGACCGAAATGGCAGACCTACGGGTTACGGCTGATCTGACTACCGTTGTTGTTGGAGTAAGAGGCACGCGGGCCGAAATGGTCCCACCGTGGCTGGTGCTAGGGCTGATCCGTTGATGTCCATCCGTTTCGGAATGCATTTGGTTAACTGGGTTAACCGTCATATCATTTCATGCAACATGCATACTGACTTAGTTGCTGAGTGTGATAGCTACTTGTTAATCCTACTTGGAACATGTTAAGTGTTATTATTTTCGTTTACGTTCTTTGTGGAATATGCAACCCTAGGATGTTATCCCTAGCTATAAGCCTAAGTGGCTATCTCTTACCTGTACCTATTGGGTTTATTATTTACATAATTCTTTGGAGTTGACCCTCGCGTCTTCTGTGTGTGTTTTGGCGGACAACTCCTTTTGTCAGATGTCCATAGCGGACTGGTTCACAATGGTCCACCCTGAAGGTGCGAAAAACACTAAAAAGGGGGGTTTGAATAGAGTTTTTGAATCTCGGGTATACTTTTTAAGCTTTTTCAAAACTCAAAGATAAAAACTAAGTGCAGAGAAGTAGGAAGTAAAGCACACGAGTATTTTATCCTGGTTCACTTGAGATGAAAGCTCAAGCTAATCCAGTCCACCTGTGAAGGTGATTTCTTCCTTCTTCTGATGAAGGCAATCCACTAAAATCAATGAGTGTTACAACTGCACTTTGCAACCTGCTAAGTGACTAACAATACACTGATTTTCTCACTAGTATCCTCTTAAGAAGCTGATCTACCGATCCTCTTAAGACTAGCTAAATACTGAATCAGCCTTGATTCAGTCCTCTCAAGATCCGACCAACCTTGGTCTCTTGATGAACTTTACAAAATGTGTAAAAGGTTTCGGGTTTACAATAAGTGCTTCTAACAAGCGAATAGTAAACTCAGAAGTTTAAGAACAGTGAAGAAATAATGCTAAGAGAATAGTTTGTATATGTTGAATATTTTCAGCAAGGTTTCTTCATTTCTTTCTTCTTTCTTCAGCCTTTATATACTCCAAGACTTGTGATGTAGCCGTTGCTAGGGTTTTATCCGTTGGAGTGGAAATTCTGTAATATCAGACTGCTAGGCTGTACAAGGTAGGTGGCGGACAGACTGAGACTTGTACGACGTTGTACTGTGATAGCGACCTGTCCTCTCACCAGTTGACTTGTGATGAAGGAGCTTCAGATGATCGTTGATGAAGCTTCTGATCATCGTCAGATTGAAGCTTGGAGTCTTCTGACCATGCAACTTCTGCTTCTGAACAAGTTCCTCAGAACTTCTGATCGTCAGAGCTAGAATAGCCTGGGTCTTCAGAACCAACTTCTTGCAAGTCTTCAGAACTTGAGTCTTCTGCTTCTGGACCGTTCCACTGGAACATCTGGTCTTCAGAACTTCTGACTTGAGTTCTTCAGATCTTCTTGAGAGCTTCCATCTTCAGAGCTTCTGAAGTATTTGCCACTGTTCAGAACGAACATGGTAGGTTAACCCTTGGTAAGCTCTCTTTTTAGTAACCCTTGGTTCTTCTTCTTCTGAACGAATAGGCTTGGGTCAGATTCAGAACCTGTTTGTCACAACTTAAAAAAAAAAACAAACGTTAGGGTACCATAATTGTTCATCATCACAAACCTTAATTGTAATCATCAAAACATAGAGATGCAACCACTGATCAAACCTTGATCTTACACACCCTTCGGGGGGGATTAGATACGAGATGATTGACCAGGACGACCCCGGTTCGTGGGTGGTTGACCCCGCTAGCCATCGTGCGACGTACTCGGGGCGGATCATGGAGGATCGTGTGGATAGTGGAGGACACTTGGTAGAGGGAGTGTTGAGGAGGTGCTCCGTCAGTTTCAACCTGCCGCCCAGCGTGCATTGCGGACCAGGAGCAGGAGGACCACCACCGTTATCCTCGGATGAGGAGGATCCCTCAGAGGAGGAGTCAGTGGGAGTGATTTCTGCAGAGTCCAGTTCACCCACCGTTGCTGTTATAGATGATCATGGTTCGGGCCCTAAGCCCGTGAGTCCAGCACCAGAGCGTATCGCTGTGGCGAGAGGAGGACGGGTAGTGTACCTAGACTTGATCGTTCTGGATTCGGATTCAGACGATGATCACGCTAGCATGTAGGATTGAGTGTTAGTGTGAACTCCTCGAGATAGGATTAGTGTAGGAGTAGAGTCTTAGCTCAGACTGTCATTTGTTTCTTTGGGGACAGGGTAGTTTCCCACCTATAGCTTTTTGTGTGGTTCCTTACGGGAATCACAGAGAGTTGGTTGGACTTAGGAGGTCTTGTTTCAGGCCGATGGGCCAGCTTATTCTCTTTTTTGAGGGATAGTGTTGCGGACACTTAACCTTTCCTGTTGGTTTATATATATTGCCTACGGGCGCTACACTTTCTTCTTTCCGTCACTGGAGGTTACTCGTGACGAGGTTGCTACTTACAGCGGGGGCTGTAATATATATTGTACATTAGTTCTGCTATCTCTCGCATTTGCGTTTTATTTATTTTAGTCTTGTTTATATTATTATCGGAAAAAAAATATTCGCGTTTTTCCGCTTAAGTTTCTTTTTGGTTACTAATGTGACGCCACCGAAATCGGGGTGTTACAATCTCTAAGACTCCAATGCATCCAACATGCATTCTTGAGAAAGAGGAAGTTTCCTCTAAGGTTTGTCAGAAGCTGTATCGTGGAATGATAGGCTCTCTTCTTTACTTAACTGCCTCTAGACCTGATATATTGTTTAGTGTGCATCTCTGTGCTAGATTCCAATCAGATCCTAGAGAGACTCACTTAACTGCTGTTAAGAGGATCCTCAAATATCTGAAAGGAACCACTAACCTTGGCTTGATGTATAGAAAAACATCAGAGTATACACTTTCAGGTTTTTGTGATGCTGACTTTGCTGGAGATAGAGTGGAAAGGAAAAGCACTTCTGGAAGCTGCCATTTCCTTGGATCTAATCTTGTCACATGGTCAAGCAAGAGACAGAACACAATTGCTCTATCAACTGCTGAAGCAGAGTATGTCTCAGCTGCCACATGCTGTACACAAACCACATGGATGAAGAACCATCTGGAGGATTATGGTTTGTCTCTGAAGAAGGTTCCTATTTATTGTGACAACATAGCTGCTATCTCACTCAGCAAGAACCCCATTCTACACTCAAGAGCAAAGCATATAGAGGTAAAGTATCATTATATTCGCGATCATGTTCAGAAGGGCACTCTATCATTAGAGTATGTTGATACTGACCATCAGTGGGCAGATATTTTTACTAAGCCCTTAGCAGAAGATAGGTTTTTATTTATTCTTGAAAACCTGAACATGGATTTTTGTCCAGAGTAAGGTTTTCTTCAGAACTTCTGACCATGGTACCTCTGAAGTCATCAGATGTTACCTCTTTCAGAAGTTACCCGATCAGAAGCACTTAACCCACAGGTTAAACTTCTGTGGTTGGCAACAATACACGTGTCACTTCATTTGTGCCATAGTTCCTTGAGTCGCGTGGTATATCTGCTATAATGATGATGCCTACTCTCCTCTACTATGCTATTTTCAGACTATCTATTTTATAACCGTTGATTTTGCCCTTAATTTCTTAAAACTGTCAACGGTTACCATTAAACCCACTATATGCACTGTCACACACGATCTTCCACTTACTGTTTTGAAACTCTTCGTGTGCATTGCATTCATTCATACTCCTCCCTCCAACATTTCCCCTTTCTCTCTGAACCCTAAACTTCATTCTCTGAGAATCATGGGTAAATCGAGGAAACCCAAGGTAAATGTTTCTGCCTCTTCCAAACAAACTACTGAAGAACAAGAGAATCAAAGATTTGAAGAAGCACAGAAGATTCTAAATGCGCCAAATGTAGTCACATGTGTCAAGAAAGTAGAAGAACTGAATGTGTGTTGTGAAGCAAGAGTTGATTTTGAAAATCTGGCTGAACACGGGTTTGACATAAGGGATCAAGTCAACTTGCAAGGATGGTTTGGCTACTTCAACAGGCTCTGTGGTCCAATCTATCACAAATTGGTTGTAGAGTTCTGGAAAAACGCAGTTTGCAACGACTACTACGTCGTCTCTCATGTGTTGGACAAGAAAATTGTGATTTCAGAAGAATCCATTGCAAAACTGCTGGGTATGGGGTTCCAGCAAGGTAAAAGGATTAAAAACGTTGATGCAAATGTTCCTGGAATGAGGAACGTGGTAAACAAGGCGCTTTATGATAACTGGTCTCAGGAGAAAACCAAGTACAACATAAAGGACTTGAAGCCTCAAATGAAGATTTGGCAGAAGATCTTCATTCACTGCATTCACCCCAGAACTGGAGGAACTGATTACCTGAATGCAACTCAAAAGGTAATCATGTACTACATTTCTATCGGTGAGCCTATATTTTTGCCATTCCTGCTCTTCAACTATCTGAAGGAATGCGTTGAGAAATCTAGGACCACAGCTGGTTCTGAGAACAAGAGGTTCATTTCTTACATTCCGTATGGAAGGCTGCTGTCAGATATCTTCGTCCAGAATAAGCTTGTCAAGACTCTGTCAGACAATGGACTTCATGAAGATCTGGCCATGTCTATTGGCGATGCTCTTAATGGAACAAAGTTGAAGAAAATGCAGATCATTGAGAAAGTTCAAGTTGTTCCCAGAGAAGACACTTCTGATGAAGTTCGTCAGAGGAACTACCCTATTGATTATTTTCCTCTTTGGTCCAAAAAGGATAATCCAGCATGTATTCTGGAGTATGTGAGAATGCTCAGAAGACAAGGAGATCCTATCACTCTTGAGGAGTTTGTCAAAACACTTCCTGAAAGTCCTCCTAAGTTGGCAACAAGGAAATCAAGGAGGGCAACAAGCAGCAAGCCTTCAGATCCTAAGGGCAAAAGGATTCTGACAGAGGAACCTACAAAGAAGAAAGCTGCATCCATGACTATGGTCATCAGGGAACCCTCTCCTGAAAGACCTTCTAAGGGAACCTCAGTTCAATCACGTCAAGTATCTGAATCTGAAAGCTCTGAAGACTCATGGGAAGACTCCTCAAGTGAGGAGACTGAAGATTTTTTTTTTTGAATAAGCTATGAATATGTATTAAAATCTAGCACAAGGGGTGCTAGAGCCCAATACAAAGGAGGAGGAAAAGTTACAAACAAAAGAGGGAAAAAACATAGCAAATATAAATGTAGCAGTAAACAACAGATCATCCAGTTTCAAAGTCAAAGACATGACCCAGCAACCTACAGTCCAAGCACATCAGACCTGCGAAATGCATACCCTGGGATTCATTACCCATTCAAAATGGGAGCAGCAAAACTCCTTTACCTTAGCCGAAATCCAAACCCAAGCCTTCCATTTAACTAAGTCCAAAACATTACTCCAGTCAGGCTCCAAATTGCGAAAAACCAAATTGTTCCTCAAAACCCAAATGGTCCAAACCATAGCGCACCAAATGGACCACCATACCCGCTGCTGGTTAGGGTTCCAGCAACCGTGGGCATGCTGCAAAAAATGAGACCAGCAATCTCTCGGAAGCACGCTAGAAACGCCCAGCCAGTTGTAACAGTTATACCAAACTTTTAAGACGCTGGGACAGAGGAAGAAGAGGTGTTCAAGAGATTCATTTTCCCGCTTACAAAAGGGGCAGAGAAGATCAACAGTGGAAAAATGAACACCACGATTGAACAGATTAAGCTTCGTTTGAACCCTTCCCCAAAGTAATCTCCAAACAAAAGCTTTGGTATTCGACGGTACCCAAGTCCTCCAAACCTGGTTGAACACCGGCACCGGGGGAACACCCTCCAAACCACGAAGAACACAATAGGCAGATCGAACAGAGTATCCTGCATTCGGGTCAGGGTTCCAGCGCCATTCATCCGATGTAGACAACTTCAGTTCGACCTGATTTAACAACAAATACAGTTCATCAACAAGGTGTTTCTCCCAATCTATAGGAGCCCTGCGCCACGGGATTAACCAAGACCAAGAGTCTGCTTGCCAGAAACCCATATCTGAGACCAAACCGGATTGCTGCAAAGAGAGATTGTATAGGCCAGCAAAGCGAATAGCCAAAGGAACATCCCCCACCCACAAGTCTAGCCAGAACCGAGTATCACTGCCATCTCCCAAACGCTTTGAAATGGACTTTGAGAGCCAAGTCCCACCTGGATCCTCAAAGCAAGACTTTCGAATATCACACCACCAAGGGGAGGCTTTAGCATTCCTCGGAATCACCCAATCACCATTAGGACCCCCATATTTTGCTTTAATAATTCTACACCATAAGCCTGGGTTATCCATACTCAGTCTCCATCGCCACTTTCCCAGCAAGGCCTTGTTAAACGCCCCCCAATCCTTAACACCCAAGCCCCCCAGCTCCTTTGGCTTACAAACGGCATTCCAATTGACCCAGGCAATTTTGTTGTGGTGTTCACTCTCTGAATCACCCCACAGGAAGCGGCGCATAATGCGACTGCAATCAATAGCTACAGCACAAGGCATTTTGAAAAAAGATAAGTAGAAAATAGGAATGGAAGAGAGTGTACTATTGATCAGGCACACCCTCCCACCAAAGGAAAGGCTTTTTCTCCTCCACCTAGTCAGCCTAGAACGGAGCTTATTCAAAACCGGGTTCCAAAACGAGACCCGCCTTGGATTGCCCCCGATTTGCAGCCCAAGGTAAGTGAAAGGAAGAAGCTGAACCCGGCAATTTAGAATTGCAGCCAGAACCTGTAACTCACCAGTATCCACAGCCACGCCTATCAAACTGCTCTTGGAAAAATTAACCTTGAGGCCAGAGGCTAATTCAAAACAATGAAGTATGCACTTGACAGTGAAAGCGTTTTGTCGAGTTGCAGCACCCAAGAAGAGCGTGTCATCAGCGAATTGCAGAATTGACACCTCCTCCTCCTCCAAACCCTTGAAACGATAGCCAGTGAAACAACCAATGCTTACTGCCCTTCTTAGCAACCCATTTAACCCTTCCGCTACGATAAGAAATAAAAATGGGGCTATTGGATCTCCCTAGCGCAGGCCCAAACTCATACTGAATTCATCACTTGGGCTCCCGTTAATAAGAACAGAAACTCTAGCCGACTCCAAACATCCTTTGATCCAAGTGATCCATTGATCACCAAAATTCAATCTCCTCAACATGTAATACAGAAAATCCCACCGGACTGAATCGTATGCTTTCTCGAAATCTACTTTGAAAGCCATAGATTGTTTCTTGAAAGATTTGGCTTCATGGGCCCATTCATTAGCCACCACAACACTGTCAAGTAGCCCCCTACCACTAAGAAAAGCACTCTGGCTATCATCTATTACAGCAGGCAAGACCCTCTTCAATCGGTTAGCCAGGACCTTAGACACAATTTTATAGGCACATCCAACCAAAGAAATTGGTCTATAATCAGAGAGCCCGCTAGGATGCTCTTTCTTTGGAATCAATGTGATAAAGGAGGAGTTACAACCCTTGGGCCACTTACCCAATCTATGAAAGTCATCCAGTAATGATTGAATATCCTGATGAACCAAGTGCCAAAACTGCTTGAGGAATTTAAAACTGACACCATCGGGCCCTGGACTCTTATCTATACCACACTCCCAAACTGCTTCTTTCACCTCCACATGATCAAAGCCAGCACAGAGGGAGATCTTGTCATTTTCACTAATCTGGCGGAAAGGCACCCCATCTAGTGCTACAACAAGGCTATCATTCACGGAGAATTTTGATTCAAAAAATTCTTTGGCCCCTCTTTTCACAAATTGCGGAACCTCTTCCCACCTGCCATTGATCTCCAAGCCAGCCAAGTTACTCGATTGTCTTCTCCAGTTCACAAAGGAATGGAAAAATTTTGAATTCGAGTCACCATCCCTGATCCACTTGCAGCGAGATTTCTGATGAAGAATGGATTCTTTGAATTTTGCAGCCTTCCAGTAATCTGCCATGAGCTCACTCCGCTGAACCAGCTCCTGATCAGAAAGCCCTGAGGACACAAGTTTCCCTTCCAGGCACTCGAGCTTCTCCAGAGCAAGGTTACAGTTTTTGTTGACGTCCCCAAAAACATTGTGGTTCCAGTCTTTTAACTTCAATTTCAAACTCTTGAACTTCTCCTTGAGTACAAAGGCTCCAACCCCCGACACATTAAGCTTCCCCCATTCTGCCTCCACAAACACCTTAAATCTGGGGTCAGAGAACCAGCAATTTAGCATTTTGAAAGGCTTTGGGCCCCAGTTAACTGAAACGCCCCTGTAAGACACCGGGCAATGATCGGAAAAGCTCCTCCTCAATGTTAACTGGGAGCCATTAGGCCAGCGCGCGGCCCAGTCACAAGAAATGAGGAACCTATCGAGCCTACTTACTGCCGAGCCATTAGGCCTAAACCAGGTAAAAGATTTGCCTACAACAGGAGGTTCAACCAGTTGCAGGGAGGCAATGAACGAGTTGAAGTCATTCATCTCCCTACGACCAAAGACCATCGAGCTAGACGTACCCTGCCTCTCCTCAGAACACCGTATAGCATTAAAGTCACCGGCAATGCAAAAGCACGAAAGCCCTCTATTACTTACAAAAGCCTCCAAGTCAGCCCACAATTGCCGCTTACCAGGCGCAGAACAAGGAGCATAAACAGAAACAATACCACAAACCTGGTTTGAACCTGCAAAAGAACCACTCAATGCTACAAAGCCTTCACCAATAAAACTGTTATGGATTGAAAATTTCTCCCGTTGCCATATACATAAAATCCCTCCAGAGCGATTAGTGGAAGGACACGCAGCCCACTCAAATTCGTCGTTCCCCCAGATAGCTTTACATAACCTCTGATCAACTGATTCAATTTTTGTTTCCTGAATCAAGAGCACATCTGCTTTCTCCTGTCTTACTAGATCCCTGATCTCTCGCAGCTTTACACTGCTCCCCAAACCCCGCACATTATAACTGAGCAAAATCATTGATAACCAGGTTGAACGAAGCCACCCCCTTCAGAGTTATTCGCACCCATGTCCCTTTTCTCAAGAGCAGCTAGTCTTGTAATCATGACCTCCTCTCCTTCCTGGCAAGTCACACCCAAGCTTTTCCCTAATTCCCACGATTTTACCGCCTCGGCCATGACATCCCGCATGCAAGGGATTCGAGCCCCATTGGAGAAGAGGGAGTCGGGAAGGGAACAACTTACGGTTCTAGCCACTCTCCGGAGTAGCCTTCTTTTATCAGCATCTGACTGCCCCATAGAGCTCAAAGAAGAATCAGCAACCACCAAACCAGAGAAGCCAGGATCCTTGAGGTGAAGACCACGAGGAGAACCCTCCATGGAAGATTCTCGGCAAGAACTGGCAAAGGGGACATCCACAGGATCCGGAATCGGAGACACATGTGATTGGACAGGCCCAAGATCATCGGTTGCCAGATCAAGAATTGGGTCCTCTGAAATTAGCAGCCTATTAGGAATAGAGCCCTTTGGACTTAATGGGCTTTCAGGATTTGGGCCGGTACCATTCTCCTCATCTAAGTGTGGACCAAGGATTACATTGTCTCCATCGTCATTCACCTTCAAGGGTGCGTGAGCCGACAAAGCACCACACGTGTTGTTTAAAGAGAAATCCTCATCATTTGCGCCGCTATTTGGAACCTCGGTCCCTGAGCCCAATGAAAGATCATTAATATCCTTCCAGTTTTCAAAGTGGGCCTGAAACGACTCCACATTCTCGGACCTTTCACCTTCCGCCTGCGACGGGCCCCCGCCGGGAGCCATGAGTAGAGCCCCACCAGCAACCTCAAGATCTGAATCCGGAGCCAGTGTAGCAACCACATCCTTCTCAGAACCATCAAAGGACCATCTCGAAGACTCCGTATCCTCCTCATCCTCAGAACCATCGTTGCACCTACAGGTCCTAAGTAACACGTGTGATTCCTCCAAGATTTTCACCCCGTACTTCACCTCCTTCAGCTTCATGTCCCATGCCAAGTTTATAGTTTCCAGCTTTGGAGTTAAGATTTTCAAACGGGCAAACTCCAAGTTTGTCATATTCATGGTCTCGTCATCAATGTCCACCAACGAACCCACAGGGGAAACGAGCGTCGCCCAAGCCTCCTTCTTCCAGAGGTGCAAGGGGAACCCTGAACATCTAACCCAAACTAGACGATGCTTCAAGGTCGTTTCAGGGCTCCATGGAACAATAGACTGAAAAAAATGATCCAACCATTCCTCCGAGTCTTTGAGAATCTTCTCTATACCCTCCCCCTGAACTCCAGAAAGAAGAACAAGACTGCCACCCATGTGACGAGCCCTTAACGGTTGGATGCCATCTACCAAGAGTAACTCTTGGATATTATGGGCCATATTGCAATCCTTCAATTCACCCACCCAGCATCTTAGGAGCCAGTCATCAACAGTATCGTCAATCCAAACATTGGCCACTTTGTCCTCCTCCCTCGCTACCCGCTTCTTACCCCCATCCAGAGACCCTATCTTGTTTCCAGACACCGCATCAGCAAAAGTTTTTTCCACCTGCACTTTCGCATCACGGTTTAGACAAGGACGATTTCCGGCCATGTCCATGAAAGAGCCACTCTCCTTGGCAAAGCGATCCACAGGAGAAGGCTTCGGCATTGGTTTGTCGAACCTCGGAGCGTTTACGTGGAGCTTTGTACGCCCGATGAAGACTTGGTCAAGTCTTCTCCCCAGAGCATCAGGATCTTGAACGTCAAAAAAACGAACGAAACCAAATCTCCTGCCAAGTTTGTCTCTTTTAGCCGGTATAAACACCTCCTGAACCTCACCCCAGTTGATAAAAACTTTCCACATGTTTTTGGCCATGAATCGAAGATGATGATGTTCCTCTAGCCAAGAGGAGAAAAGTTATTTTTTAGGAAGAAGATGAGCAGGATGACCCTGAGATCATCCAGAATGTGCTTCAGGTCATAAGGGAATCCTTAGAAGCTGAAGAATCCACAGACTCTGATGAAGTACACTTGGTAAGGAGAAGGAAACTGCCTCTGAAAGGTCCACTTCAGCAGAAAGAGGCAGAATCACAGCAGGCATCTGACCTTGCTTCAAAAGCACAAAGGGAAAGAAGATCAAAACGCACTTCTGATCCTGCAAGGGCTGCACAACTCACCAGAACCACAACCATCAGAAGCCCAAGTAAGGTAATTACTGAAAGCATTAACTCTGATTCTGCTTTAGTAGTTATACCTGAACAACCCCTGCCTATATCTACCTCCATGCCTACCTCAAACCAAACAGCACCCACTCAACCTGAAACACAAGCTGAAACACAAGCTGAACCTCAAGCTCCTAAATCAACTATCCAAACAACTACCACGACCATCCCTTCCATTCCAATCCACACCTTTTCCACATCTACCACAACTGCACCTGTACCTCCTTTCAATCCCTTCATCCAAGGTATTGTTCAAAGTGAGGCTACTCTCAGAACCTTGGTTCAACACTTCACTCCCAAACCTTCCTCCACTTCACACACCCTCCTCATAACCCAGACTGGTGAGATCCCTGTGAGATCCCTGCTGAGGCAGCAAAAGAGGATGATGATGATGTTCAGATTCTTGAACCGCCTTTCATTGTGAAGCCTCTTCAACATGTGGCTTCCAACTCTGAGTCCTCCTATGTGTCCTTGTCTAACTATTCAGCAGTCAACTCGCGAGATCTGAGTTTTACTTCACCTGAGAAGACTGTTACCTCAAGGCAAAGACAAGTGACAATTTCTGAAGCTGAGCACATGGATGAATCAGATCACTCAGGCGTAGAGAAGGATCATGAGATTGATTCCACTCCTTCAGAACAACTCAGACCTGATAGCTCAAATGCTTCAAGCTCCAATACTGTCAGAACTCCTCAGCCTGTCCTGACCTTGGCAACCTCCTTCAGACCTCAAAATCATATTCAACTCATTCAGGAGTTTTCTGAAGAGGCCACCAGAAGACTGAATTGGCTGTATCAGGTAACTGACAATCAGTTTGATGCCTCTCTTGTTGATGGTCTATGGTCTGCCTTTGAAAGATGGTCAGAAGGCAAAGTTCATGAACTTCAGAAGCAGCTTAGCAGGGAGAAACGACTAAGAGTTCATGATGCATCTGAGAGGGCCTATGAGCAAAGGCAGAGAGTGCTGCACAGGGTTTGTGAACCCTTGAGAAGAGCTATGGCTGAAAGACCATGTGTTGTCTCTGAATGTACCTCAGAAGATGCTGAGATGATTTCAGCAGAGGTTGCAGAAGAAAGCTCTGACGGTATAGTCATTCTGGAAGATGCAGAAGTTAATGAAGTTGAGAAGCAAGGGCCAATTCAAGTTGATACTGCAATGTCCTCAGAGGCTGAAGTTGCTACTCATAATCAAGCTCCAGATGTTCCTACCTCTGCTCCAGCTCCAGAAGTTGAAATTCTTGCTGCCCGGATTGACAGAATTCAGGATGATCAGCAAAGGTTATTTCAGATGGTTGAGCAACAAGGCCGTGTTCAGAATGAGCAAAGCAAGCAAATTCAGGAGTCCTCAAGCAAAATGATCAGGACATACGTCCCCTGCACCTTCAGCTTCTCTCCATGAAGAATTCTCGAGCTTTCCTATGCATCTAGGATTAATCTTCTTCATTCCCCTCTATCATCTGTACTCTTTATTCGTTCAGTATTAATAACATCTCTTCTTGTCCTTGTTATTGTTATTGTTCTTTGTTTTTCACTCTTTTTTATTATGACAAAAAGGGGGAGTACATAAAAAAATTGTTTTGATAAAAAAAATTTCTGATATTATATATAAAACCAGTGGAGGAGAATAAGTATAATTACTTATAGCACATAGATATTGTCAAGTGTCTCAAATAAGGAATACATTTTGTTCATATTCTGAACTAATCTGCTTCTGACGCCTTATTCTAATTATATCTGGACAAAGCTCTATGTTTTTATGTGATCTACGCAAGTTCTGAACCATCAATTATGATGAGTATACATCCTTATATGCGTATCCTCTGTTCACATCGTCGAGACTCCGAATCTAGACTATTCATCATCTCATCAAGTCATAGATTCAGGGGGAGTCAGGGGGAGACCCTAGCTCAGAATCAGGTGTGATCCTAGATTCAGAAAGAGCAATGCAAACCGTTACACAAGGATAAGTTTAATCTCTGATCTTTTCTCTCTTGTGTATTCAGTTTATTATGTAAAAATTGTTCATCAAAATACTTGTTTTGTCATCATCAAAAAAGGGGAGATTGTAAGATCAAGTTTTGATCAGTGGTTGCATCTCTATGTTTTGATGATTACAATTAAGGTTTGTGATGATGAACAATTATGGTACCCTAACGTTTGTCTGTCTAAAGATGTGATAAACAGGTTCTAAATCTGACCCAAGCCTATTCGTTCAGAAGAAGAAGAACCAAGGGTTACTAAAAAGAGAGCTCTTTAACCTACCATGTTCGTTCTGAACAGTGGCAAATACTTCAGAAGCTCTGAAGATGGAAGCTCTCAAGAAGTTCTGAAGAACTCAAGTTAGAAGTTCTGAAGACCAGATGTTCCAGTGGAACGGTCAAGAAGTAGAAGACTCAGGTTCTGAAGACTTGCAAGAAGTTGGTTCTGAAGACCCAAGCTATTCTAGCTCTGACGATCAGAAGTTCTGAGGAACTTGTTCAGAAGCAGAAGTTGCAAGGTCGGAAGAATCCAAGCTTCAACGTGACGATGATCAGAAGCTTCACCAACGTTCATCTGAAGCTCCTTGATCACAAGTCAACTGGTGAAAGGACAGGTCGCTATCACAGTACAACGACGTACAAGTCTCAGTCTGTCCGCCACCTACCTTGTACAGCCTAGCAGTATGATATTACAGAATTGCCACTCCAACGGATAAAACCCTAGCAACGGCTACATCACAAGTCTTGGAGTATATAAAGGCTGAAGAAAGAAGTTAAGAAACTTTGCTGAAAACATTCAACACATACGAACCAATTCTCTTAGCATTATTTCTTCACTGTTCTTAAACATCTGAGTTTACTATCAGCTTATTAGAAGCACTCATTGTAAACCCGAAACCCTTTACATCTTATTGTAAAGTTCCTTAAGAGACCAAGGTTGGTCGGATCTTAAGTGGATTGAATCAAGGCTGATTCAGTGTTTAGCTAGTCTTAAGAGGATCGGTAGATCAGCTTCTTAAGAGGATACTAGTGTGAAAATCAGTGTATTGTTAGTCACTTAGCAGGTTGCAAAGTGCAGTTGTAACACTCATTGATTTTAGTGGATTGCCTTCATCAGAAGAAGGAAGAATTCACCTTCACAGGTGGACTGGATTAGCTTGAGCTTTTATCTCAAGTGAACCAGGATAAAATACTTGCGTGCTTTACTTCTTATCATTCAGCACTTAGTTTTTATCTTTGAGTTTTGAAAAAGCTTAAAAAGTACACCCGTGATTCAAAAACTCTATTCAAACCCCCCCCCCCTTTCTAATGTTTTTCGCACCTTCAGTACTAAGTGGGTAAGGGTGCATTGTTCTTTAATTCTTCCAATTCTCGGTTATGCTTAGTGGTGTTGTAAATAAGTATGGTGGTGCTGTTTCTCTTACCAGTTTTGTTATTCAGTAAAAAAAAATGAAAAAAAAGAAAAACATAAAAAAAAGAGAAGGCCAAGAGGAAAAAAATGAATGAAAGGATGAAGGATGAAAAGTTGAAGTGTGGAATTGGAGGAAGAATTGCAAATCTTATGCTATGAAATTGGGTTGATTTTGACTTACTTCTTACTTATTCCCCACTGCTCCTCTATTTCTTAAGGTTTTAGCTACTTATCTCATATTTTATCCTACCTTGTCCTTGGCCCCATTACAACCTTCAAAAGTCCTTTTTGATCTTTATGTGCATGTGTTTTTGATTGTTGATGTTAGCGTCTTGTCAAGCTTATGGTAGTGTTTGTTCTCATGAAGTGCCTTGAGCGTAAACACAAACCTTAAACACTTGAGTGTAAACACTTTGAGAGCATAACTTGTGAGGTTCTATTATCTTTGTTCTCACCTCTTGGTTTGATTGGTTACTTTACATGCTTGGATGTTTGGATGATATTCTTGGATTTCTTGTCTCTTTGATTCTTCACTTGATTTTGCCCATTTCTCTACATTTTCTAGGATTCATTGTTAAGTATGTGATCTTTTAGGTTATTGCATGATTCACTTCTAGTTTCAAATTGGTTTTCACGTTCCTAATTCTTTATTTTGCCCAGGAGTGCAAAAGGCTAAGTGTGGGGGTATTTGATGAGCAATATTTTACCCATTTTACATAGCATTAATTTGCCATTATTAATGATTAGACTTAATACATTAGAAGGCCCTGAATTTGTAAAGGGAATCAGTTCCAGGGCCTAGAAAATTTTCGCATCAATTGGGTCCTTAAGATTTTTTTTTTTAATTCAATTAAGGACAAAGTGTGTCTGATGCTGAAATGACTTCAATTTTTGCCTACTCAGCTTTTCCACGTGGCATTTTAAAATTTTTTTCATTGAAAAAATTCTAAAACTTAGTTTTTTAAATCCAACTCATATATTAAAGCATAAATAAAAAAATAAAAACTTAATGAAATTCTAATGTAAAAAAAAAGCCTAGTAATCAAACCTCCCTGCAGCAGAAACATAACCTCTAATTGCGTTCAAAAGCAGCAAAACTCCCCCATGAACCTGCACGTATTCCTTTCCATAGCCTAGCTCCTAAAAACCAATCTCAGTGATATCTGGAATTGTCAAACACCATATGAACCCATTCCCCAAATACAATAGCACGCAACCTGGGACTCCCACTATGTATCATGCTTAAAAACAACATATCATCCAGATCCCTCAAACTCCATAGGGCAGCAATTTCCGCCAGAAGGGAAGAGAAGGATGATTTGAGATTTGGGATGAGGGTTTCAATTTGAGTGGAATTTTGTCCTTTGGGTAGTGAAATTTGGAGTCTCGGTGTGTGTGTGGGTAGGGGGAGGGG
This sequence comes from Lotus japonicus, assembly GCF_012489685.1. NCBI lineage: Eukaryota > Viridiplantae > Streptophyta > Magnoliopsida > Fabales > Fabaceae > Lotus > Lotus japonicus. Next base: position 65,575,870 of record NC_080041.1, on the reverse strand, counting down.
AGGGAGGGGGGAATTGGAGATGGGAAGTGGAGGAATCTCAATGGGTTAGCCTCTGCCATTTGCTTGAACTGAGATTTGGATTTCTGGAATGTGAGGAATCAAGGATTTTAATTTTTTAGGTTTAGATTAAATCTGTTTTATTTTTAGATTTAGGTTTTTATTTGCATTAGAGATTTTATTAAGTTTTTATTTTTTACTTATGCTTTAATATATGAGTTGAATTTAAAAAATTAAGTTTTAGAATTTTTTCAATTAAAAAAAATTAAAATGCCACGTGGAAAAACTGAGTAGGAAAAAATTGAAGCCGCATCAGTATCAGACACACTTTGTCCTTAATTGAATTAAAAAAAATTTCTTAGGGACCCAATTTGATGCGAAAATTTTTTAGGCCCTGAAACTGATTCCCTTTACAAATTCAGGGGCCTTTTGATGTATTAAGCCTAATGATTATTCGTAATTAATTGACCTTGCTTGACAGTGATTTCTATTTTCTGGTCTAATTACGTTTATTCTTATTTTCAGGTCTTATTTGACATCAAGGGCATTTTGGAGATTTGCGGAATGAAGATTTAATTGTGCTGGAGTGAAGATTGTATTTTAGAAAATATTAGGATTTAATTTTGGAATAAATTAAGTTTGATATCTTTAGGATTCAAACTTATTTAGGTTGTTATTTTAAAACTCTATCTTTAGGATTTGTTAGGATTTATTATTATCTTTTAGGATTTGATTTTGATTAGGATTTTTGATCTCAGCTCTTATTTAAAGGTTTGTGCTGAGAGAAACAATTACCTTTTGCCTTCTGCTATTATTTAATATAATTTCGTTTTTCAGTAATTATTAGAGCTCTGCTAGGGTTTATGCTTTTATTCACTGCTTCCTCCAAATTAATTGCTGAATTCACCCCATCCATGGAAGGCTAATTCCCTTCGAACGAATTCCTTTGAAAAGTATATCGCGCTCTTGAGGTATAGTGCTTAATAGAATTCGCCTGATTAGTTTTCTTCATCTCTACTTCTGGCTTAGGTTTGCTTAATTCCTTATTATTAGAAATAGAAGATGATGTATGTTCGCTTAGTTCATATTAGGGCGTAAACGATTCTTAATCGCTTAGTTTAGGAATCTGTGAATTAGTTATCGCTTAGTTAATTAATTCTCACGAACTAGGAAACTAATAACAAGAATTGATCTTTAGATACCCGTGATTGAGCAGCGATATTCTGAACAAAGGGATTCGTCCGTCTTTACTTGATTTTATTAATCTGTTTTACTTTCTGCTAGTCCTTGAAACTGAATCACAAAACCCCCCTTTGAGTGTGTGCGTTTGTGCGTTTTTAATATTGAGTCTTTGTTGAAACGATAATCCTTGGGAAACGACCTAGGAGTCACTTCCTAGTTACTACAGTTTTCTAAATTAATTATTTGTATCGGGTACGGCCTCGATCAGTTTGCAACCACGGGATCCCAAAAGCATGTCCTCCTAGGGTTTCCTCCCACTGGCAGACCTAGGTAGGTGAAAGGGACCTTCATGATCCTATAGTTTAGGAGTTCAGCAAGTCTCCTAGTATCCCTTTCCGAAATCTTAATCCTTGCCAGCTTGCTTTTGTGAAAATTAATCTTTAGACTCGAGGCCAATTCAAAGCATCTTAATGCACTCTTAATTGCCATAACATTCTAAATTGTTGCTTCACCAAGGAATGACGTGTCATATGCAAATTGAAGCATAGAGACCCCCACATCATTTGAGGAACCAAATTTGTACCCCACATATTGTTCAAGACGAACTGCTTGTTGGAATAGTTCATTGAGGCCTTCTTCAACTATGAGGAAAAGCAACGGTGCCAATGGATCTTCCTGTCTCAAACCCCTCTCCATTTTGAACTCATCACTCGGGCTACCATTCACAAGAACTGAAACACTAGCCGAACACAAACAACTCTCAATCCACCCGATCCACTTATTATGAAAATTCATACGCCTCATCATGTAGGATAAGAAGCCCCACCGCACAGAGTCATAAGCCTTTTCGAAGTCAACCTTAAATATCATCGACTTCTTTTTCTTACACTTTGCCTCATGGATCAGCTCATTCGGTACGACTATGCTATCTATCATGCTTCTTCCTTTTAGGAAAGTTGATTGCTCTTCGCCAATAACCTTACGAAGGATCACTTTTAGTCTGTTTGATAGAATCTTCGCTACAATTTTGTACATGCAACCAACTAGAGAAATCGGCCGATAGTCATTAAGGCCTTGCGGAGAATCACACTTCGGAATTAAAGCAATGAAGGATGAGTTACTTCCTCCAGGCGAAGCGCGGTGGATAAAGAATTCTTCAACAAATCTAAGAACAACATCTCTCAGTAAGTGCCAAAAGATTTGATAAAAAGGAAATTGAACCCATCCAGGCCCGAGCTTTTATCACTTCCGCACACCCACACTACTGATCTAACCTCTTCTGGATCCAGGGTATCACACAACCATGCATTATCATCCGCGGAGATAGTTCTGAAAGGAACACCATCAAGATTCACCCTTGGCCCTTTCGTGCCCTTAAAGCGATTCTCAAAGAAATCTTTAACCACAATCTTCACTTCATTTGGTCTTTCCTCCCAACAACCATGCATGAAAATTAAGGCCCACTAAGTTATTAGTGCGCCTGCGCCAATTTACGCAAGAGTGGAAGAATTTTGAGTTTCGGTCACCATCCTTTAGCTATTTGAAACGGGACTTTTGGAAGATGATCGATTCATGATGCCTAGATAATTGCCATAAGTCACCTAGCAACTCCTTCCTTCTTGCGCATTCCTCTTACTCAACCCCATCTCTTCATTCATTTTGTCAAGGATTGCCATCTCCCCAACTAATGACTCTTTTTTCTTTTTTACTTCCCCAAAGACCTCTTATTCCACACTTTCAAGCTTGCTCTCAAGGCCTTCAACTTCTCTTTTAGGACATAAGCTCCCCACCCTTGGATATTCAACACAACAATACTTTACCGAGATATTTTCCTAACACGTAATAGTACATGAATTAGAACCCTCTCATATATTACATTAAAGCATTACCATTCATACCATTTAAAGTACGTGCTTGCTGTGATACCTTAAGTCAGATTAAGGTGTGATATAGACCAATAGAAAACATATAATTTAAATTTAGTGGAAGAGGATGGAAGAAGATTTGGAGGTTCATTATAGGTGGAGCATGAAGGAAAAACTTAAAAGAATTGTGATGATCTCTCGGAGTTGAAAGTTGAATTAAAAACCCTAATTTTCAAATTGTACATTACATAACATAAAAAAACTTAAGAACTATATGCTATTAATTCATTAAGTTGATTATTGAACTTTTTAAAATTGCAATAAAAATCAGTTCGCCTTTTTTCAACAAAATAACAAAATTAACTTATAATGTCATATGGAGGTATCACACAACAAAATAATCTGAGTACCAAAGAATTCACCTTTGAATTATACATTGATTTCATAATATTTCTCCATAGTAACATGGCTATAAAAACTCTAAAATATTTATCAAATGGAAGTCATAATCTACCATATAACAACTTATATTTTATGAATTATCTCTAAAATCTGGTCCACGGTAGCAACGTAACTACCACCAGAGTTGCTGCAAGTGAGCAGCTGGTACAAAAATTTCTTTGCAATGGTGTGTGAATTGCTAGAAGAGTTATTAGTTGTCAGTGAGTAACTCACAAATTTTCTTCGTTATTATCTCGTTGATATTGATGTTATTATAATGTCAATTGAAATATTATATTTATTTACTTTTATAAATATTGAAATTGATAATCATACTTATTTAATATACTAAAAAGAAAATTAATATAAAATTTCAAGCGACAAAATATGAGACAATTTTCACGATAAATCTTTCTTATGAAATCAATGCCATAATTTCCATGTCTGAACACGCTCGATTTGAGTAAGGGATTGTCTAAATGACCCATTGTAATATTTGGATTAAGTAACCCATGATTTAAGTGGATCAATCACATTCAAGATAATTAATTCAAATTTTTATATTTTATTAATCAATTAATTTAAGGTTAAATATGTTTATGGTCCCTAACTTATACACATAAATATAAAATGGTACCTGAAAAAAATATAAAAATTTTAGTCTTTGAAAATTTTATTTTTGATCTAAAATGGTTCCATGTGGATTTTTTTACTTCTACTTCAGTCCCTCAAAAATTTATTCCAACAAATTAAGTCCTCCTACCCTCATAATTATTTCAAAACCTGGAAATTCATATCTTTATCTCTAAAACCCCTCCATCTTCTTCATCTTCAAAACCCAGAAACTTCATTCATCTTCATCCTCCTCCTTCCTCTCCCACCAAAACCATCATCACCACCCAAACCCCCACCCTGAACCATCACAACCGAAATCATTTCAAGATTGCATCTCAGATTCATGGTGGTGATGATGGTGGTGTTGGTTTCTGCAGCTAGATGAATTTTCAATTTTTATTTTTATTTATCTTGATGAGTTGTATTGCGATGATAGAAACTTAAAACACGTTAGTGAATTGATAATGATGAATGATGATGATAGTAAAATATGTTACAAATTTATTTTATTTTCTTCTTCCATTTTTTCTTTTTCGTTCTTGATTTCAAATTTGGTTTTTGATATTTGTGTTTTTGGGAAATGCAATGTCGGTGAAATGGGTTTTGCACTACAGGTGGGTGGTGGTGATGATGCCATTGTGACGATGCCATGGTGAAATCATTTCGGTTGTGATAGTTCAGGGTGGGGCTTTGGGTGGTGATGATGGTTTTGGTGGGAGAGGAAGGAGGAAGAGGAAGATGAATGAAATTTCTGGGTTTTGAAGATGAAGAACATGGAGGAGTTTTAGAGATGAAGATATGAATTTCTAGGTTTTAAAATAATTATGAGGGGAGAATGACTTAATTTGTTGGAATAAATTTTTGAGGGACTGAACTAGAAGTAAAAAAATCCACATGGAACTATTTTAGATCAATAATAAAATTTCCAAAGAGTAAAATTTTTATATTTTTTTCAGGTACCATTTTATATTTATGTGTATAAGTTAGGGACCACAAACATATTTAACCATAAATTAATTGATTAATAAAATATAAAAATTTCAATTAATTATCTTGAATGTGATTGGTCCACCTAGATCATGGGTTATTTAACCCAAATATTACTATGGGTCATTTAGACAACCCCTTTGAGTAAACATTAAACATTTCAAAAGGTGATTTTGGACATGGATGCGGATGGCCATCATTCGATTTTAATGTCATCTTGCAGTGAATGCAGCGTACCCCGGTTGTGATGTGGACAATGAGGACTTGGATCACATCTTCAGAAGGTTCCCTGAGTCGCATGACTTATGGTCCGATTTCGGTGTTTTCTCCCACCGCTTGCGGTCCGAATTGATTTTGCGGCTTGCTTTCTTGGCGTCTTGTCCCATCGTAACAATGTGCTTGGCATTGAAGCTCTATGGTGGATGTGGCGCTAGCGGAATCCAAGGGTTTTTGATGGTCAGACTTAGTCCCTTAACTAGGTGCTTCGGAGCGTCCTTCGTGATGAGTCCCTATGGCACCAAACATTGATTCTAAAGCCGCTGCAACAACCTAGGGTGGCAGCAAATTTTGGAGCCCAAGATACAAAACCAGTTGTGTTCATTATTATTGATAGAAGTTGGAACCCACATATACGAAGGATGGGTTGCGCCGCTATTCTTCGGGACAATGTTTGGACTTGGGTGTCTAGAATTTCAGTGAGCTACAGCTATGGAAGTGCCTTCATGGTCGGGATCAAGGCGGTAGAATTAGGCTTAGAACACGCCATTAGTTATCGTTGCAGACTTGTCGTGTGCCAAACTAATTGTTCTCAAGTTATGTCTGCTCTTCAAACAGACATGGATACTAGTTGTTGTTTCTTTGTTCATGATTGTCTGCATTTTAGCTAAGATGTTTTGTCTGTCAAGATGTTCGAACAAATGTTGGAGCATCTGGTGCAACATTTGTCCCTGCGTAGCTGCTGTGTGTTGCACGAATTTTCTGGAAGCTTTGGATTGATTTCGTGATAAATAATTTAGGGTTTTTGAAGAAGCTTCTGTGTGCTATCTGGAATATATTATAGTGGAATCAAATCTGCAGAAGAGAATTTGATTTGGTTTAAATTCTAGAAGATTATATCTTTTTATGTTCAAATCTTATTTGATAAGACTTGGTAATGGTTTAAAAAGATTTGTTCTAAATTTAGTCTGAGGTGGTTGTTTTATTATGTGAACAAATCTGGTGAAGAAATATTTGTTTCTGTTTTAGCTTATGGAGAAAATATGTTTGTGATCAAATATTTGATAAGAAGATTTGTTCCATATTTAAGCTTATGGACTCTGGTTTTGCAAGCCCATTGAAGATTAAAGGCTGCTGAAGAATTGTTATTTAAGAAGACCTAACCCTAGCTGCTCAAGAGTGGATTATGTGTTGTGTTGCTTGAGCAAGAGCGTGTGTTTTAGAGTTTGTTTCTCTGTGAGTCCACTGTTATTTGTACACCACTCTACTACCATCATTGATCATCATAAGGCATAGAGTCGGTTTGTTTAGTTGAGTTGTATTCTCTTCATCTTTATCTTGTTGTTCATTGTTTCAATCATTGTGGTAGTGATTGTGTGTGAGAAAATGAGAGAGGGTTCTCATACTTAGGGGGAGGCCTAAGTAATAAACCACGGGTAGGAATAGGTAGAAAGGCTGTGAATATGGGTTGTTCTATTAAGACCTTTTGGTACTTGATTCTCTATAATAGTGGATTATCTTTCTCGGGCTGAAGCCCTCCAGATGTAGGTGACGTTGCACTGAACTGGGTTTACAATTCGGGTGTCTTGTTTACTTATGCTTTTAAAGTTTATGTTGTTACTGTTAGTCAGTTGTCGAACTTGTTGTCTCAGCATCACATAAAACAACTGTCTTGTGCGAGAATTAGAATTTCAATTGGTAACAGAGCAGGCACTCTATTCTGTTGGGTGAGCTCCAGGGAATATATTCTGTTCTCAAGGACAACATTATGGATGGAAGATGATCAATCTATATGCCACCAATTTTGGATGGTACCAATTATGACTACTGGAAGGCTCGAATGACAGTGTTTCTCAAATCTATGGACAATATAACATGGAAGGCCATAGTCAAGGGGTGGAAACATCCTGTGATAGCATCCACAACTGAATTGAAGCCTGAAGAAAAGTGGACAAAGATAGAAGATGACGAAGCTCTTGGAAACTCCAAAGCCTTGAATGCTATTTTTAATGGAGTTGACAAAAATATGTTCAGGCTGATCAACACATGTACTATGGCTAAAGAAGCATGGGAGATTCTCAAGACTGCCTATAAAGGCATGATGACCCTATTTTAGTAGTGTTTTTAGGGTCATTTCTTTGTTGGTTTTGTGTCTTTTTGTTGAGTCTCATGTAGTGTTCCATCCATTCTCATGCATTTTTATCTTTATTTGTGTTTTTACTTTGTTTTAGTAAATTTGTAGTTTTATAGGGACCTTTCTTGCATTTTAAGTAAGTTTAGGATTTTGCATATCTTTTCTACTTGAATTGAGGATTCTCTTTGCTAATTAACTCTTGGAGCTTCTAGATATTTCCTTTGCTTTTTGTTGAAGTTACTAGGTCTGAAACTGTTGAATAAGGAAGGTCAAGAAGCTTGGTGAATTGAAGGGAGGCTTAAAAAGACTTGAAGAGGAGTTCAGAGGAAGTTCTAGAGATTTTCCAGCGAGTCAGAGTGCCTAGGCGTGCTCCGTTGGCGACTAGGCGCCAATTGCTCTGTTCCAGGGTTTTGGAATTGGCGCCTAGGCATGCTTAATTGGCGCCTAGGCGCCAATTGCCTTCCAGAGGCGTTGTTTTCAGCTGAAATTGGCGCTCAGGCGTGCTTAATTGGCGCCTGAGCGCCCAGACTCGTCTAGTTTGCCTATAAATTGGTTTTTTGGCATTTCTCTTGGGACCTTTTGTCATTTTCTCATATTTTAATAAGTTAGAAGAGAGGGTTTGGGTTCTAGAGATTGAGGAACTTTTTCCAAGTCCTATTATCCAGGTTTTGTCTTTCTTTTATTGTATGGATTTCATAGCCATGCTTAGCTAAACCCCTTTTGCTTTGGGTTCTTTTTAAGACTTTGAATGTTTTAGCTATCATTCTTTTTTTATTCATGTTGTTCTGAGTAAACCCTTGAATCTCACTTCTATGCTTTATCTCTCAAGCTTGAATGCATGTTAGCTTTTTGCTTTTCTATAATCAAAATGGAAGTTTGTTGTAGAATTGGGACTTGTTGTGAGATTACCTCTTCTATGCTTGCTACTAGGAATAGAGGAAAGGTTGGGGTTTGTTGGCCTGAATTGCATGCTTAGTGCTTCTAGCAAATGTTTAGGTTGTCAAGGAATTGAGCCTATCTTTTGATTAGAGAGGGTTATCTTTGCGAGGCATCGATAGATGACTAATTAGGCTAGAACATCAAGGAGAGACACCGACTTTGTGAGTAGGGAAGGTTTGCTAAAACTGAATTAGTTGAACAAGAACCCAAGACAATCTCATCTCTGAATTTCAATCGCTTTATTACTTGTTCACTTGTCTTTTACATAACCAAAGAAACAATCCACCTTTAAAACTGAATTTTATTTGTTTTCCAACCTTCAACTTGAATCTTAAGCTAAATTCGCAATCTAATTCCCTGTTGTTCGATAAATTAAATCCCGGAGATATCTGTACACTTGCAAATTGACCCACAAGGAACATCAAGCGTTCGTATGTCAAAGCTTCAGCTTCTTACAACTCAGTTTGAAACTATGAAGATGAATGAGGATGAATCCACATATGAGTTCCACATGCGTATAAGGGATCTAGCCAACTCTTCTTTTGCCCTAAGGGAACCCATGCCTGAAGAAACGTTAACAAGAAAGATTCTCAGGTCTCTCCCCAATAGGTTTGATATGAAGTTAACAACCATTGAAGAAGCCCAAGACATCAGTAACATCAAGGTTGATGAACTCATTGGATTCTTGCTAACCTTTGAGATATCTCTTAATGGTAGATTTGAGAAGAAGGCGACGAGTATAACTTTTGTGTCCAACACTGAAGAAGATGAAGATCAGAGGGAGAAGGATACTGATGCAAGTATTGCAGAAGTTATATCATTTCTTAACAAAGCGTTGAAGAGTTTGGGCAGAACGTCAAATACAAATGTCCAGGACAATGTGTCGGACAATGTGAAGAATACTGAATTTCAACACAAGGGAAAACATGAGAATGATACAACCAAGGATATTCATGTAAAGGCTCTCATAAGAAAGTATTATTCTGATGTTGAGTCAAGTGATGATGATGAGGTTATCTCAAATGAAGAACTAGTTGAAACCTACAAATTGTTGTTGGCTAAGTGGAAGGAATCATGTACGTATGGTGAGAAAATGAGAAAAGAAGTCAATGAATTGGTTGCTGAGAAGAAGAAACTTCAGAGTAATAACTCCTACTTGCAAGAAGAAGTAAAGACCATCAACAAGTTGCGTGAGGAGAATGAGAAGCTTCAGAGCACTACTAATGCTAGTTTGCAAGAATAAGTAAAGAACGTCAATAATCTACTTGCGGAAAAGAAGCAACTTCTAATCATCAATGGTAGTTTACAAGAGGAAGTTACCCTTTTTAAACTCCAAGTTTGAAGGTATGACAAAGTCTATTCGTATGATGAGTAATAGTACTAGTTGGGAAAATAGTTGGAGATATGGAAGGGATAGGCTTCAGCTACAAGAATGTAAATAAGTCTGTTTCATCTAAAAAGCAAACTAAGAAACCAATGCCAGACCCAACGTTGCATCATTCTGTACGACATGTGTACCCTCAGTTCAGAAAATCCAAGAAATCTACTTGGAGATGTCATCACTGTGGCAAACTTGGTCATTTTAGGCCCTACTGTTACAAGCTATATGGATATCCTCAGTCTCATGATCGACCAAGGACCAATCCACATGTAGCTCCAGCAAGGAAAGAGTGGAAACCAAGAGGGCTTAAAGAGAAAGAGAAGGAATAGATTGTGAAGGCTCCTAGTCATTTTCTCAAGACCAATAAGGATTTTGCTGCTGTACTGGATAAGAAGGAAGGAAAGAAGAAGAGTCTGTGTACCAAGACAAGATCTCTTAAATGAAAGAAAGTTTTTGTTAGTGTTTCAAAGACGAATGTTGAACCAGATGTGAAGGACATTATGCACTCTACTAGGAAAAAGGTAAGTGACAAGAGAGTTCCTGTGAATGGTCCCCCTGCTGCTCTAGACAATGTGTCATTCCATCCTGAAACAAGTGTTCATAAGTGGAAATATGTTTGTTAGGGAAAGATTGCTTGTGAGAGAGAGTGTAGTCAAGAAGCTCTGAAGTGGAAGGAGGTTATGGACTTTCTTGCGGATGTTGGGCTGTAATAACTCTATGACCATCAGTTTTGTGTACTGTTATGTGTACTAAGTGTACTTTCCTGAAGCACCTTTGCCAAATTGTGCTAATAAGGGGGAGTAGTAGTAGCAGTTGTGTGTCTGTTGTTGTTGTTGTGATATTTGTGTAGTTACTACTGACTGTTTGGTAACTACTATGTAGTTTATGTTTTGCACTTAGCTGTTGCAAATAGCTATGTTGCTGGAAGGTTCTAACTCTGCTACCTTGATATATTCTACTTACTCTGATATGTTGATCCAAGCTTCACAAGTCTGAGGATCATATGTGGTGGTATGTTATTTTAGCTAAAATTTGACAAAGGGGGAGATTGTTGTTCCTTTGTTCATGATTGTCTGCATTTTAGCTAAGATGTTTTGTCTGTCAAGATGTTCGACCAAATGTTGGAGCATCTGGTGCAACATTTGTCCCTCCGTAGTTGCTGTGTGTTGCACGAAATTTCCGGAAGCTTTGGATTGATTTCGTGATAAACAAGTTAGGATTTTTGAAGAAGCTTCTGTGTGCTATCTGTAATATATTATAGTGGAATCAAATCTGCTGAAGAAGATTTGATTTGGTTTAAATTGTTGAAGATTATATCTTTTTATGTTCGAATCTTATTTGATAAGATTTGGTACTGGTTTAAAACGATTTGTTCTAGATTTTGTCTGAGGTGGTTGTTTTATTATGTGAACAAATCTGGTGAAGTAAGATTTGTCTCTGTTTTATCTTATGGAGAAAATATGTTTGTGATCAAATATTTGACAAGAAGATTTGTTCCATATTTAAGCTTATGGACTCTGGTTTTGCAAGCCCATTAAAGATTAAAGGCTGCTGAAGAATTGTTATTTAAGAAGACCTAACCCTAGGTGCTCAAGAGTGGATTATGCATTGTGTTGCTTGAGCAAGAACGTGTGTTTTAGGGTTTGTTTCTTTGTGAGTTCATTGTTATTTGTACACCATTCTACTGCCATCATTGATCATCATAAGGCATAGAGTTGGTTTGTTTAGTTGAGTTGTATTCTCTTCATCTTTATCTTGTTGTTCATTGTTTCAATCATTGTGGCAGTGATTGTGTGTGAGAAAGTGAGAGGGGCTGTTCAATTAAGACCTTTTTGTACTTGATTCTCTATAATAGTGGATTATCTTTCTTAGGCTGAAGCCCTCCAGATGTAGGTGACGTTGCACCGAACTGGGGTTACAATTCGTGTGTCTTGTTTACTTATGCTTTTAAAGTTTATGTTGTTACTGTTAGTCAGTTGTCGAACCGGTTGTCCCAGCATCGCGTAGAACATCTCACCTGTGCGAGAACCAAAATTTCACTAGTAGTTATTTGACTTTTGCGGACTGTAATGGGAAGCTTTCAGAGTCGTAATTTGGTCCATATCGAGTGGGAAAGGAACAACACAACAGATCTCTTGGCGCGTGAGGTTGGTAGAGCTGGACCACTAACTCAAATTTAGGGGAATCTCCCCTCCTTTTTTTATTCATCTCTGTATTTAGATGCTATTGGCTATTCGATTTTTGCTGTTAATCTTCCTCTGGTAACAAAAAATATATATAACTTGTCGCTATCATTAATAATGCCTTTTTTTTTCTCCCCATATTAATTACAATCCAACTCCACTGAAATTGAAAACTTTTTTTAAAAGAAATTGTTCTCCCCATATATATATATATATATATATATATATATATATAATATGTATTTGTGATATATTTTCGTGGTGTTAGGAAGGGATGATGGTGCCATCAGAGTAGATATGTGGGCTGAGTACCTATGGATCACCATATGCAATAGTCGGAAGCATTGAATAGAAATTGATGAAATATTCTCATGTTTTGATGTTAAATACCTAAGAATTGTATGCAAAAGGGTGATATTCTTACCGTCAAAGTATTGTAACCATGTCAATTATAAGATGAGTATTAATCTATCGTGTGGATGAATTAATGTGACTTGTACTAAAGTCAAATAAAAGTACCATATAATGTGACACTGATGAATTGAAAAACTTCAGAAAATGGACAAGATGTATAGAAATTGGGGTAAGACTCCTCAAGTGGCTTCAAATACATTTGCAAGAGTATTACTTTCGTACATGTAGACCATTTTGGTAAGTTTTTCAATTTATTAGTTTGACATTATGTGATATGGTTATTTGATTTCTTACAACTTGTTCCTATTTAGCATCGGTATGGGCGACGTTACAACTAGATAACACTACAAAATTAATGTTAGAGTTAGTTTATACATCCAAAACAAATGGAAGTCCGATAGTGTTGACCTTCTTATCAAGTGTGTAGCATCGACGTAAATTCGGTTAAACTGAACTAAATTTTACTCTTGGCCCCTGATCGACGTTACAAGTTAGCTTCAGGCTTTTTATGTCACCATGATACTGACGCTAGTAGGGGTGAGTAAATAACCGTTACCGCCCGAAACCGCCTAACCCGAACAAAGAAAAAGGTCTGCGGGCGGATAAAAACTGATTCTCGGATTTTCGGATTAAATGATTCGCTTTGTGCCGGTTGATATCAGTTGGGTGCGGTTGTGAATAAATCAACCCAGAGCTACCCGAACCCGACCACAGTGTTGTTTATTTCAAAGTTTCTATGGAAAAATCTGAATCTTATATGTTTAAAGTGCAAAACCAATAGCTTGTAGCATACGATTGTACAGAAGATGTCAGTAATTGTATTCTTTTTAATAGTATAAAAGCAAAAAGTAGTAAGCATTATTATTATTTTATTTTTAAAAAGCTAAAAGTTATGTCACTCATTGAAAATGTCTTAGAGTTATTCTAGATTAGGTAGGTGAGCTAAAGTTTCACGTGAACTTTAGGTGAGCTATTCTTCCATATTCTTCTACACATTAGTTTTTCGGTGATTTTTGCTAGTGTTGCTCTCTCTTCTCCTTCTCTTGGCTTCACACTTCAGAAAGCTTATCTTCCATGTCCTTCAGCACTCTTCTTTCTTCTCTTGTCCTCATTGAGCTCATCCTTTACACACTTCAGTTGTCGGAGTTGATTTTTGGCGGTCGGAGACAGGTTAGAATGAAAGTCATGGGCTTGCCGGAGGAGAAGAAACTAGTTGCGATGAAGCTCTTGGAGGTCCAAATCAGAGAAGAATTGTCATCGGTGAAAGATTGCAGAGGCTCAGTGAGCGAGTCCAACACCCGGATGAACCCACCCGACAGATCTGCTCACCCGCAAAACCCGAATCCGAATAATCTGAAGATGCAAACGGACGGCTGCGGTTCATACTATGTTGGATTCGATTTTGGTCGGATTGGCTTTTTCCGGCCCGAATCCGACCATAACCGACCGATGATCACCCCTAGACGCTAGGATGACTCTAAATAGGTTGTAGTATTGGCTGAATGTGCGTTTTTCTTGTAGTGACGGTGGACCATTGATCAAACACCATTGGATAAATTATATTTTTGGAATATTATTTTAATGGATGGTCAGGATTGAATGGATGACAAAATGACATAATGTAAATACACCACTGAGTACTCCTCTTTGGTTGAGTCCGAATAGATTTTCCCTCTACTCTTCAACATTGCTAGTGATAAGCGCATAATTGATGCATTTTATGTGTGTCTTTCTAAGCTTTATTATGTTTACTTTGTGCTTAATTGTTACTCCCTCCGTTCCAAAACTATTGTTGTTTAAGGTTATGCACTTAGTTTAAGAGTTCATTAATTGATGTTAACGAAACAGCCTTATTTTAAGTTGAGTTATATTAAAAAGAGAGAATGATAATTATTGGTCAACTAATTGGTGAGAATTCTGATGTGTTAGATCGATACAATAATAAATGAGGGCATGAATGGAAGAAAATGAGATAAAATGCATTGGAAGTGTAAGATAACAATAGCTTTGGAATAAAACACAAAATTTTAAACAACAATAGTTTTGGAAAGGAAGGAGGATAACTTAGTTATGTTATTACCTTTAATGCTTATTTGGATTATAAATGGAAAATGCTTACTTTTAGCTTCTATGACTCTTTTGCGAGAACAGGTTGAATCTAGAGCTAGAATGATTCGAATAGGGCGTGTACTATATCGTTGGAAAGATGGAAGAAACCTATACAACTTTAATGTTCACCCAAATTGCAGAAAATTCCTCTAGCTTGGTCAGAATTTCTTTGCAGAAAACACCTCATCTCATCTCCTTCTCTTTAATTAGTCTGAGGATTTTAAAATTGTTGTGTTTGAAAACCTAAGGTTTCGTTCTTAATAGAATTTTGTCTTTCTATTCAAATTGGTATATGTCCGTAACTCTCGCTTTGAATATTATTTTGGTTTAAAGACGTTTGAATTCAAGAAGTATTCCCGAGTTGAGTTAGTTAAACGATTCTATAAATGATGATGAGATGATGAAGCGATTGTGAATTTGTTTTCTAAGAATGTAAATCTCTAACGTCGATCAGTTGTTAGCTTTGAGGATCCGTGACCATAAAAATTCTTATACTTTGAAGTGGTGATTGCCAAGATTCTTAACTTGAACGAATCATATTATGAATGATTGTTTTATGGATAATTAGGATTTTAATCTCACGATTTTGAGTTGGGATTCAACTCAAAGACTTGATAAAAAGTAGAATTAATCTTTTGTAACCAAGGATGGTTTCTTGCACTTGAAAGTTATAATCTGATGACAAACGCTTTCTTATATATGAATTAAATCTCTTTAAATTTTTGTTTGCTTCCTTTGCAATCAAATCAACCAAACCCCCTCCCGCCCTTGATTTGATTTTTTGTACTCTCTTTTCAATCGATTTCATCGAGTCCTTGTGAGAACGACCCTGGTGTTCATTACCTTGTACTGCACTTAATAGAAAAAATACTTTGACACACATCATGATAGTGCGATCGTCAGCCGGCTGCGACATCTTAAAGATCATCAGTCATGCTCTTAGTCGTTGTTCGAAAGCTCATAAGGCCACCACAACCGTGCAACAGACACCGCTCCTGGCTTGCTAGATGCAAATCTTCTAGAAAACTGATTGAGTTGGTGTGTAAGTGCTAGGACCTTGGTGAGGCTACTTTCTGCGATAACTTGGATTTCAATGAGTTGGGAGAGAGAAAGGGGCAGGGAGAGAGTAAAGAGAGGCCAAGAAACCCAACTAACTTAATAACAAATCACAGAGGGGCAAAGAGAGGAATTTTTTTATACGTAATCAAGAAGAAAGGAGGGGAGTTGAGATCAGAGAAGGGGAATGAGTGGGAACGAGTAGGATGCGACCAAGACTCGATGACAGAGGGAAGACAATGTTAGAAGCTACAACAACAAACGACCTCAACATCGTAGAGAAGGAAGTGGTAGTCCTGACCATGGTGGGGTTTCCTTGCACAGCAAAATGGAACTGGAGTTCAGAAGACTGGTAGCTGGGGTTGATTCTATGCACATGGACACAATTGTTCATTACATACAACGTGACCAGCAGTAGCGAAGGTCTCACTGTATTCATGGAGGAGAAGCTTATTGGGAAGGGTGGTACGGAGAGAGAAGAGTAATTTTGTTTGAAATACCTCCTAGTGCACCAGTGTACCACTAAATAAACTTAATAAAGCATCCTAGTTATTTTAAATAATTATTTGATAAGTCATACCTTATTTTCATAAATTTAGCAACATGTATCATAAGACAAATTCAAATAAACTATAAGAGAAGATACAAATAGAGAACGCGTAACTCATGCCAATAACCAATAATGTTTTCAATATCTTGATTCAGGTCTTAGAATTTTATGATTTTATGATTGTTCTAGGGCTTTACGATCCGGATCCCGCGTAGGATCTCATTAGGGTAGGATCTATCCGGGATCCTGATCTTTGGGGACAAGATCTAGGATCCTCATGATCTGATCCCAACTAGTGTTTTGAACAAAAAGAGAGACTCGCTTGAGCTATATGACCTCCACAATCGCTTCCTATCATCTTCTCCATCGACCTCCATCACAACGTTTGTCACATGACTATTTGAGACAATTTTTTCCATCACTCACATTCATATGTTTTAAATTTAAGAACGTTCAATGAATTTTATTTTCTATAAATAATTTTGTTGTTGTTTTATGCCCTTATTTCTCGTGGTCTAACACCACCATAAACATATGATTCAAGTATATTATAAATTTCTGGTTTTAGTTTATGTGAATCACATTTTTTTAACACCTATATAAATGTCTATATGTGTTTATGATACTAAATACTTAATTATTTGTATTTTTAATAAGATCTTACAATCCGGTCTCGTTTTTCCGATTTACGATCTTTTAGTCTCTCTCGATTCTAAGTAGGATCTCCCAATCTTGACAACCATATCAATAAAAAAAAAGGAGAGAACTTATATGCATAAATAGAAGAGTTATATATATATATTAGCGCCAATGACAAGTAGACAATTACTAAGCACCCAACATCAACAACATCTTGGTCTCCGTCTAGGAATAGTACTATATGCATCAAACATAAGGAAAGCTAATAGACGTGATGCTCTGAGGAGCGGGCTGTAGAGAATCGTTGTTCATAGTGGATCGGACTGCAACGCCTTAGGAAGTGGCGAACCCATCTTGTTAGCAGTTGCCAGCGGCTCAACAACGCGCTCCCATATCATCTGCTTCACTGAGCGTCTCCTTGGAGGGATCACACTACCACTCTTGGGTTTGTACCACTGCTCTTTTTGCTCACTACTACTCATCTCTCCCTCCATATTTTGTGTCAGTCTGTCCTCTATCTCTCTCTCTCTAGATTTAGGACTCTTGAGGAATTGGATAGGGAAGGATGGGGTGTGGATCTTTAAATAAAAGAATGGATACGAAAGATACTTTCAAAAGTTTAGAATTGAATTCGGTAAAAATAGAAGCTTGAGAACCAAGATTGGTGCACGGTACCAGTATTATGGTGAGAAAAGTGGTGGTATAAGATTCTGATGGTGAGAAATTAATGACAGATTATGCTCTTTCATGTGCTTAATTATATATATGATGGGGACAGCCACATCAAAGATGGATATTATCTATTCAGATGAATTCTAAGCATTACTTGTGTTTAGGATCATATCAAGTGAATTGATAATGTCAATTAAAATATCGTGTCTATCTCTTTCCTTCACAAATATTCAAAGAATCCACCTATTGAATACATGTGAGAAGAGAGACAGACACAATTTTTTAACTTCAGGAAACTTGAGAGAGAGTATAAATTTGAAGTGGTGGCGGCGGGGCGGATACACTTTGGCAGAAAACACATTTTACCTCGGTTGGACACTGAACCGTGCTAATATCTCGACTAACATGAAACCTTTTAAAGGTGGGGTGGCTACCGAGAAGGTGAGGGTGTGGGTTTCAGACGGGTGAGGTGGGGACGAGAAATGATGTGAGGGCATGCGGTGGAGTGGCAGCGACAAAGAGGCGAGGGTGACGACAAAGAGGTGGGAGCGAGGGTGTGTGGGAGTGTGGGGGTGAGATAATGCTTATGAGGACGATCAGGCAGAGAAATGGTTAAAAGTTAGCGTTGGCATGTGCCTAAGAGGTGGGTTGGACAAACTTCTTGTTAAAATGAGCTTCGATGAACAGACGCTAAGTTGGCTGCTAATGGAATGTAAACCGACGGTACCGTTAAGTGGAACAAAATCTTAAACTAACGTTAACGAGCGAAAAATAACGTTGGAGTCGGGGTCAACGCTAATTTTTTTTTACTCTAAAGCATATCTTTCTTGTATATACTATCTCTAAGTGGTCAAGCTCAACACTAGATTATTATTATTATCATTTAGGCTAGGCTTAATACATCAGAAGACCCCTGAAATTGTAAAGAGAATCAGTTCCAGGGCCTGTAAAATTTTCGCATCAAATTGGGTCCCTAAGAAAAAAAAAATTAATTCAATTAAGGTCAAATGCTGTCAGACCTCAATTTTGTCCTAGTCATAAATTACACGTGGCTTTTATAAAAATTTTTTAGTTAAAAAATTAAAAAATAATTTAATTCCAACTCAATTATTTAATCATAAAAAAAATTAAAAACTTAATAAAAAACTCCATCATCATCATTAATTAAGGGTGAGTTTAACCCTATTAACAGGAAAAAAAAAATCTTCATCATCATCATCCATTTCCTCATCCTCTTCAACCCCAAATCATCATCATCATCATCATCATCCATTTCCGCACCCCAACCTGCACCATCATCAACCCCCCACCCCACCCGCCCTCACCCTCACCCTCACCCTCACCCTCAACCCCACCCCACCCCACCCCACCCGCAACCTCAACTCGACCCCTACCCACAACCTCAACCCCGTCGCCACCATACCCACCCATGTAACACCCCATTTTCCGACTAGTAGAATATTTATTAATTTATTTTAATTATTATTAGGTTATGTAGTGATTTGAATAAATAGGTGATTTTACTATATAATAAGGTGATTATGAGATTTTATTATATAATAAGGTAATTAAGTGATTTTATTAGATAATTAGGTGATTATGTGATATATGGAGTGAGTAAATTATTTAAATTGTATATGAGTGATATATGTGATTATTATTTAAATCTTATGTGATATAGTTTAAGACTTAGATAAATAAGGGTTTTAGGTTTTAAGTGAGTAGTTGGCAGTGGGGCCCATTGTAAGACTATTTAAGGGTTAGGAGTGAATTAGAAAGGGAGAAATCAGAATTAGAGAATTGGAGAAGTTAGCAGAGCAGAAGAAAAGAAGCGTGAAAGAGAGAATGGGAGAAAAGAGAAGAAAAACCTAGACTTTGATCTTCAAGAGGTAAGGGTTTGGATTCATGTTCTATGGATAAGTATGATAGTGAGTAATGATAGGAAGCATGATTTAGGAACCCTAGGTTGCATAGATTCCCAAATTGAAATAGTAAGGGTTTGATTTTAAGATGAATTTTGGGGGTAGAAGATAGGCGCACATGATGCGCGGGTTGCGCGCAGAAATTTACGAGCTCTTGAACCATATTTCGAGCTGTGTTAATGACCGAATTTGAAGAAGTAGTCTGCATCAATGTTTTATCCCTATCTGTTATAAAACTGTTGCCGCTAGTTTCACGTCATTCCGACGTCTGTAGCTCGAGTTAGATGCGTTTTAGTGAGGAGAGGTTAAGTTGTCTTGTTTCTCACGAACTGCTGTTAGTGTTATATTTTTCCTGAATTTTGTACTTCGAATTTAGAGTTGAAAATTTACAGGGATTTACAAAAAGTGTATAGGAAACCATGATAAAAATATTGGATGTTTCTGAGTATATTTGAGGTATTTAAAAATTCGCCTAGGTTGATGTACAGCTTATAACTGTTTTGAATAAAATGAGTCATTTTAGGTGCAAATGTTGTTTTCGAAAAAAGATGTGGTGCGCGCGCGTGGCGCGAGGGAGGTGGCGCATGTAGGTAGTGGTGCGCGCGATAGCGCGCGCATGAGGGGGATGGTGCGAGGAGATGACGAGTTTTTGGGGAAAATTAGGAAGAATCCTGTTTTTGTATAATAGTTGCAGAACCTGTTATATATGAATTATATTTAATTTACATCTGTTTAATGGTTGATTATATGATGTTATATCTGAATTGATGTTATGTGTTAAGTTGTTAAGTTACTGTGATTGCAAGTTGTGTGATTGATAACATGTAAGTGTGTGTTTTGTGAAATTGGAGATGATTTGAACTGTTGAGCTGGTGATGAATATGCTAAAATAATTAAGACTTGGAGATGGTCTGAATATGCATATGTTAGTTGAGTTGTGCACAATACACTGCATAGTTGTCAAGAGGCAATGTTTGCTAGTTCTCGTGGAGACTAGTGACTTGTCCCAAAACTGGACTGGTTTTGAAGCCTAGAGCGAGGGCTTTATTGGTGGTTATCTGTCTGGAGTGGACGCGGTGATACCGCTAAGGATAACAACTTTGGTACCAAAGGCATTTGCACGGAGTCACACTTGAGTCATATATGTTATTGTAGGGAACTGTTGATGTTAAATAATGATAACTGCGATATTTTTGGAGAATTTGTTGTTGTGGTAATTGTAAATATTTATATTTGCTTTATCTGAGCTGTTAATTATGGATTATTGTCATATCTGTGAAGTAGATTGATTATATAAAATTACATAATTTATTATTCGTTAGTTAAGTGTGAGGAATTTAGGTGGAACACATATAAGCTTTTACATTACTTATTATTATGCTTATCCATATGATATGAGTTCTTACCCTTTTGTTGGAATGATGTTCTATGCGACATCGTTCAGGTACCGAGGATGGTGGAGCTTCTTGCGAGTAGTCGGAGGAGCTAGTCTCTAGATATGTTTTTAGTTAGGAGAGTCATGCTCTGTTATGTAACACGGGGAAACGCTTAGTTTTGTACCTTGATGTTAAGAGTTATTTTATGAACTCTTTTTATTTATTTTTGGATTATGTTTTATCTTGGAGTTAAAATAAATCCGCTGTGCTATGCATACGATGTTATGACATTAAAGTTGGAAATTTATATCTAAATTATGAGCATGACAGGTGTTTTGATTTATGGTTTTGGAGAATAAGTGTGACACCCTCTGTGTTATGCATTTTACTCTGATTTATGCTATAATAATTGCGGGGGGTTTAGATGGTGTTACAACCCAAATCCCTAACTCTTAATTCATTCGAAGACGCACCACCATCAATACCAACAAGGAGCAGAACTAGAAGTAGAAGAAGAGAGAGTAGTCATCGATGCTCGACCCTTCCTCCACGTAACCCTTCGACTCCCCCGGTTACCGCTTCCTGGCTGTCTCCGTCGTCGTCGCCGACACGATAACCACCATCATCTTTCTCTCTCTGCCCTTCGATCTTCCTCTTGCAATTTCGATTCACATATCTGGTTGGGGTGGGGGTTGGAGTTTTGGTTTTGATTCCGATTGCAGGTGGGGTGGGTGGGGTTAGGGTGGTTCCGATTGCAGTGGGGGTGGGGTGAGGTTGCAGGTGGGTGGATGTTGGGGTTGAGGGGGTGAGGGTGAGGGTGAGGGTGAGAATATTATGGTGATTTGTTTGGGGGTGAGGAAGCCTTCAATTAATTCGAGGCTGAGAAGGCTGCAACCCAAAAGCCTTCAAAAGTTACAGACTAGGGAAGGGGTTATTGTGTCGGAGGCTGAGAAGGGGATTCTGGTACTGATTTTGGAAATTGATTTTGTGTTATGATGTTGAAGATGAGATGAGGAATTTTTTTTTGTTATGATGTTGAAGATGAGTCATTTTTTTGCTATAATGTACTTATCTGAGTTTCTATTATGACTTATGATGTTGAAGATGAGAGATTTTTTTAGTTTAATTTTGTTAATTTAATTTAATTTTGGATGATGATGATGAGGATTTTTTATTAAGTTTTAAATTTTTTTTGATTAAATAATTGAGTTGAAATTATTTTTTTTTTAATTTTTTAATTAAATTTTTTTTATAAAAGCCACGTGTAATTGATGACTAGGACAAAATTGAGGTCTGGCAACATTTGACCTTAATTGAATTAAAAAAAAAAATTCTTAGGGACCCAATTTGATGCAAAATTTTACGGTATCTGGAACTGATTCCTTTACAATTTCAGGGCCTTCTGATGTATATTGCCTATTATTTATAAGCAAAGTATTGTATTCACTACTAACATAAGCGGTGCTAGAATCCAATTACAATAAGAAAAGACAACGCAAAGAAATAGGAAAAAACGAGAAAAAGACATCAAAGCACTGGTGATCAAACAACACCAAAAATCGTGCTTTGGGACTATGAGTATAATTCTCTGCAGGAATCAAAACATAGTATCTAATATCTATAAACAAGCAGAACAAAGACACTTACAATACTCATTTAATGTCAGCAAGAGATGGGTGGTTTCTTGATAAAGCTTGATTTTGCAAAAGTTTATGACAACGTGGAATGAGGTTTCTTATTAGATCTGCTCAAAGAGATGGGTTTCGGGGGAAAATGGATCATCTAGATGTGTTGTTGTATTTCCTCCGCTTCTTTATCGATCTTGGTAAATGGCTCCCCCACTTCTTTCTTTGATATGCAAAAAGGACTACGTCAAGGTGATCCACTCTCACCTTTACTATTCAACATTTGTGTAAACGGGTTGTCATGTATGTTGAACCAACTACTTGGGGAGTTCAAATTCAGCAGGGTGCGAATTGGCACGGAGCTTGCCCTAAATCACTTGCAATTTGCTGATGACATACTCCTTTTTGTGAAAATGATGAAGCACAATTGGATCTCATGTGTAATTCTCTTTTGGGCTTCCTCTTTGGTTCTAAGCTAAAACTGAATTTCTCCAAGTCCTTGCTGATTGGGATAAATACTTCAGATGCTGTTACACAAAGATTAGCTGCTACTTATGGTTGGAGCACCGAGCAACTACCAATTTTGTACCTTGGGGCACCTTTGGGGGAGAATCCGAGGAGGATCGCTTTTTGGGAACCAATGTTAGAGAAGCTAAGAAAGAAAAGGAGAAGCTGGAATTCCAAATATATTTCCTTAAGTGGAAGGTTAACTCTGATGAAAGCGGCGTTGTGCTCTATCCCAATTTTCCTCAGGACAATTTTTAAAGCTCCCATTGGTGTGGTTTCCAAGGTGGAAAAAATCCTGAGAGCTTCCTTTTGGGGAAAAGAAGATAATAGGAGGAGTATTGCTTGGGTGCCTTGGGCTATGATATGCCAATCTCAAGAGGTGGGTGGCCTCGGGCTTGGCTTCATTGGATGGAAAAACCAAGCCTTACTTCTGAAATGGGCTTTGAGATTTGGAGTCGAAAAGGATAGATTTTGAAGAAGAGTGCTTACCAATTAATACCAGCTTGATGATAGACAACTTCTATTCCATGAGGCGATGGTGGAGGGGAAAAATTGGGTCACTATCATGCAAGACATCATTAATGTTTTGTGTGAAGATTCTTTGTTGGCTAAGGGCCTTAAACATGGACTTATAATTGGAGTCGGAGATGGATGCAATACCAGATTCTGGTTGGACCCGTGTGCCGATATTGAAGCCTTATGTCTCAAATTCTCGAGATTTTTCGCGGTATGTTCCAATATATAAGACAACATTGGTGGATGAGGTTGGTTTATTTCTTAATGGCAAATGAAGATGTGATCTGGCCTTTAGAAGACCCTTCTTTGATTGGTAGACAGAGATTTATGACTCCTTCCTAGATCTAATTATGGGTAGATATCCTTTTGCAGATTCCCCTGATGTTCTATTCTGGCACTTTAACCGTTCGGGGAATTTTACTATGAAGACTCTTTGTGATTGGGCTGAAAAAAGGGTGTTTGAAGGGGATAAATGGCAAACCCCGAATTCACTTAGAAAAATTGTACCACCCAAAGTGTGCCTCTTATTTTTGCAAGCTTGCAACAATAAACTTGCACATAACCTCCTACTTAGAGGCATGGTATCTAGTGACAATGGCTCTTGTCAAATGTGTTAGGGGGAAGTAGAAACTACGAAGCATATTTTTCTGCAATGTCCAGTCTCATGGAAGCTTTTGAATGAGATAATGCAAAGGGATGGACTATCTTGGATGCCAAGTTCTTTATCTACCTTGGCACTGGAGTCAGGGTCGGCCCTGGGCCTGTGCAAGCAGGCACACAGCCCAGGGCCTCCGAAAAGAAGGGGCCCCAAAAAAAAATACCCAAAGGCTACGGTTTTTAAGGTGTTGCCTATTTAGGCAACACCTTAAAAACCGTAGCATTTTATGATACCTGGGTTCTACCCACACTAAGAGGATACCGTTGCATTTTCAGACGTCTAGCCACGGTTTTTTGACTTGTGGCAGGTGCCTGTGGCCTTTTCTCCAAAAACTACCCCACTTTGCTAAATAGTTTTTTCCACACCTTTTGCTAAATAAATATTTTTTTACATTATTCAGAAAAAAAAATCTTAAACTTTCCCATAAAGAAAAATTTAAGATTGTCCAGGGCCTCCTAAATGTCGGGACTGGCTCTGACTGGAGCGGAACCCACTGGCCATTGCTTCTGGCAAACAAATCTGGAGTTTAATCCCTTATGCTCTGGTATGGTGCATATGAAAGGTAAATCATTTAGCAGTCTTGATGTCTGGGATATGCACACCATGAGGCTTTGGTGTGGATAAAAGCTGTCTGTAAAAATTGCCCATACACTGTGGATCAATTCAGTAGAAACTTCTGCAGCATCAAATTACAGAAGCAAGCAGCTAGATAGCGTGTTGCTGTGTGGACGCCACCGATCATGGGTGTGCTAAAAATTCAATGTCGACGGGGCCTCCAAAGGGAACCCGGGTCCCAGCGGAGTGGGGGGTGTCCTCAGAGATTACTCGAATTTCATCATTGGTTTTTCTTCCAAAGCTAACAGTTCTGCGGATTCTTTGGCTAAGTCAGGTTGCAACTGGGTATCAAACCTCTGGTGGTGCTCTAGTTCCACTAGGTGATTTTTGCTGTCAGTGCATCAAAGCTGTTCTACTTTGGTGCATTACCTGGGTGCTGATTCTGGTTTCTCTGGCGCTGTTTTGGAGCGCTTTTGGAGCTATTGGTCTTTCTGATTTTATTCCTCTTTTTTTTTGCTGCAGTGGCTTGTTTGTGGTTTAGGTGTGCTGCCCATGTTTTCTTTTTTGCGTGTAGAATTTATTTTCGCTGTGTACCATTGCTTTCTGGTATTTTTTTTTGAAGTGTTTGTATGTTACCTTGGCTGGAGATCTTTCTCTATGTCTCGTTTTATTATATATATATATATATATATTGCCTTTTTCTTCTCAAAAAAAAAGAAATAACCATTCCGTGCTATAGTTATACAACTGTCTTAGCTAACTACTTGGCCGCAGTTCACTCTTTAACATTTGAATTATTAGTATAACAGTTGGTTATGAGCGAAACTAATCCTCTCAAGGTTCTGAGATGACTTTAAGTTGGTAGGTCTTTCTTAACAAATTTTTTTCCATATACACCACTTAATGATGATTAAATTTGCACTCAACTAAATGCTTAAAGAGCTTGACTATTTATCAATTGTGCTAGACGTTAGTTTTAGGAAATGGTGTTGCCAATTGCAAACTAATTATACAAAATTAACAAGAGAAGAATATTTAGGATTACCGAAATACCTTAGTAGAAGCTATATAATACAACGTGAACAAAGACAGGTACAATACTCATTTAATGTCAGCTAGCAAGAGCAATATCCTTGATCAAGTGAATACAACGTGAACAATAACAGGTACAATACTCATGTAATGCTAATACTCATTTGATAAGAGCAATATTTCAATATCCATAATGCTAACACCTTTCTCATTAACATTTGAACAAATTAGGCAAGCATTTGCCTTGATTTACTATGGATAGATCTCAATGACAGATCTTAACCCCAAAACAGGAGTTATCTTGTAGTGACTGAAACCAGCACAGGAAATCAACGTATCCCACTCTTTTTTGTTTCTTTCTTTTCCAGTGACCAACGTCATCATCAGCATATCAAAGAAGAGTTGTGTTTCAACTGATTCATTGTCACCCTTCTCTTCCTCCCTCACCATATCTATGATAATCACCTTCCCTTCTTTGCCTTTGCTCTTGAGTGCTTCCTTACATTTCTTCAGTATGGTTAGACATTCCTCATCACTCCAGTCATGCAATATCCACTGCTTTGTCATTGGATTATAAGTAATCAGAGTTATTGTTGCGATACCAAAAGGAAATTAAATATTGCTTTTTTCTATTAATTGATGTTATTGTTGTTATAATCAACACAGCCGTACGTCATGTAGTTTTAATTTGACACTAATATAAACACTCAAAAGAAATTCAATACTTAAGAGATCTATTTGATTAATAAGCTAGCAACTTAGCCCCTAACCAGTAAACTTTAAAAACCTTTTTATTTGATTAATTATATATTCCACTAGTAAAATTTTCACATGTTAATTAAAAAATCTCATTTAATTAAATTTATAAATGTCTTGTCTTAGTCATATTTTTTAATTATATTACATGACAAGCTCTCATGGGTGAAAATAGAAATAAGAACATCATTTAAAAACAGAAGATCTTGATCCCTAAGATGATATTGAAATACTATATGAATTGTGCTAAATAATTTTACCTTCAACAAAATTGCATCAGCCGGAGGAATTTTCTTAAACATGTCCCCTTCAACATATTTAAGGTTCTCAGTTCCTTGCAACCCAACAACAACATGTAGGAGATCAAACACAATGCACTTCAAATGTGGGAATGATTCCGCAATGGCCTTTGCTACGGTCCCCGTACCTCCACCAACATCAATCAACGACTCCAATCCATCGAACATTCCCTTGTACTTCTCAATAACCACATTGGTGATCAATCGAGCATCACACGCCATACCACAATTGAATAACATGTTAAGTTTGGGATCACGGCCGGCGTAATTCCAAAACATCATCCCGTGTGTCGTTGCAAAAGGGGTAGGATCATCATTTTTGAACCAAGTTGAGAATTGGTGCCAGGGGTTCGTCATAATTGGATCAAGCATAGCATGCAAGAAAGGTGTCAAACTGAACGGGTGATCCTTAAGCAGCAGAAACGATGCATCGGTTAGCATATACTCCACTTCTAGCTCATTCTCGGTGTCGTCACATTGCGAGAAGAAGCCAGAATGGATCATCATTCTCATCAAGAGATGGATGCAACGGGTTTTGGATGGGTGGATTGGTAGTGAAACAATGAGTTGTGAGAGTGGCATGGGTTTGCCATAGTTGTGAATGAGATCTGGTATTCCTAAGTCAACTACACATTTAAGGGACATGGAGTTTATAAAGCTAAAAATGTGATTCCATATGTGGCTTTGAGCTTTGAGCAGTTTGGCAGCATGTTCCCCATTTTGCAATTCCATAATTTGCTGCGGAACTTCTAGCTGCTAGCTAAGATTTGAAGTATGGAACTGCATATTAGCTGGGTCTATTTATAAGGCAAGAAGGTTCTTGAAAAAAAGTAGTTCAATAATTCCTTCATAGAGACTATGCTGCCGATCCCCATGAGAATCATGTATAACCCCGTCTATCCCCATGCGGGGCTGTGGTTATGATTTACAGCCTAGCTAGCTACCAAAAATATTTGTAAAATAATAATTGAGTTTAATTATTTTTTTTAGTCTAGGCTATCCACCGCTAGCAGCAGTAATTAAACTCTTTGCTGCAGGTACTTGCACTAAACAATAACTTTTAGTTACAATATACACTCAATTTCAATGAATTAGGATCAAACCCTCAACTTCATAATTAAAGGGATGAAATGATTGTTCAAAAAAAAAGGGGTGAAAGAAGTCAACACTATGTCTCACTTTTAATTTAGTTGTCTTATTTGTATAATTATCAATCGTTAATGTGAATCACATCAAGTGCTGATTTTTTTAGCTCTCCTATTACTACTATTAATATGTTAAATGTAAGACTATTCTTAACTGGTATAAAATAATATTTATTAGAACGAGTAATTATTTTATTTAAAATAATTTTTTTTTGATTTGGCAGAATTTAATTAAAAAACTTTGTAGTTTACACTTTACACAGATAGTGATATAGGTAGCGTTTAGTAACCGAACAGAACATGACAGAACGGGATGAAACGGTACGTAACATAATAGAACAGTACAATAATGTTCTGTGCACTGTGTTTGGTAAACAGAGCGCAGAACATGACCATTAGATAGGTAAATTACATGTATATCTAAATTCAGAATTTTTCAGATTTTCAGAAATCCAGAAAGTTTTCAGATTTTCTATCCCCAAATCCATAAGATTTCCAAGAAAACACGTTCTCACAAAAAAAAAATGCAACTATACAATCCCAAAAGTTGTTAAACCCAAATTCTCCTATGCAATTGTTCTTCTCCTTCTTTTTTGCAACAGTGCAGTTAGAAGCCTCCTCCATCACCGTTTGTGATTGGACAGCCATTGATTCACGGCAAGCAATTCCAATGGAAAAAAAAGGAGTTTGCGATTTACTTAATTGTGTTCGAATCCCTTGCATGCGGATTCAGATCTTGAGGTTGCTGCAGTAAGGTAACCACATCCTTCTCAAAAAAAGGTGCAACGATGGTTCTGAGGATGAGGAGGATACGGAGTCTTCGAGATGGTCCTTTGATGGTTCTGAGAAGGATGTGGTTGCTACACTGGCTCCGGATTCAGATCTTGAGGTTGCTGGTGGGGCTCCACTCATGGCTCCCGGCGGGGGCCCGTCGCAGGCGGAAGGTGAAAGGTCCGAGAATGTGGAGTCGTTTCAGGCCCACTTTGAAAACTGGAAGGATATTAATGATCTTTCATTGGGCTCAGGGACCGAGGTTCCAAATAGCGGCGCAAATGATGAGGATTTCTCTTTAAACAACACGTGTGGTGCTTTGTCGGCTCACGCACCCTTGAAGGTGAATGACGATGGAGACAATGTAATCCTTGGTCCACACTTAGATGAGGAGAATGGTACCGGCCCAAATCCTGAAAGCCCATTAAGTCCAAAGGGCTCTATTCCTAATAGGCTGCTAATTTCAGAGGACCCAATTCTTGATCTGGCAACCGATGATCTTGGGCCTGTCCAATCACATGTGTCTCCGATTCCGGATCCTGTGGATGTCCCCTTTGCCAGTTCTTGCCGAGAATCTTCCATGGAGGGTTCTCCTCGTGGTCTTCACCTCAAGGATCCTGGCTTCTCTGGTTTGGTGGTTGCTGATTCTTCTTTGAGCTCTATGGGGCAGTCAGATGCTGATAAAAGAAGGCTACTCCGGAGAGTGGCTAGAACCGTAAGTTGTTCCCTTCCCGACTCCCTCTTCTCCAATGGGGCTCGAATCCCTTGCATGCGGGATGTCATGGCCGAGGCGGTAAAATCGTGGGAATTAGGGAAAAGCTTGGGTGTGACTTGCCAGGAAGGAGAGGAGGTCATGATTACAAGACTAGCTGCTCTTGAGAAAAGGGACATGGGTGCGAATAACTCTGAAGGGGGTGGCTTCGTTCAACCTGGTTATCAATGATTTTGCTCAGTTATAATGTGCGGGGTTTGGGGAGCAGTGTAAAGCTGCGAGAGATCAGGGATCTAGTAAGACAGGAGAAAGCAGATGTGCTCTTGATTCAGGAAACAAAAATTGAATCAGTTGATCAGAGGTTATGTAAAGCTATCTGGGGGAACGACGAATTTGAGTGGGCTGCGTGTCCTTCCACTAATCGCTCTGGAGGGATTTTATGTATATGGCAACGGGAGAAATTTTCAATCCATAACAGTTTTATTGGTGAAGGCTTTGTAGCATTGAGTGGTTCTTTTGCAGGTTCAAACCAGGTTTGTGGTATTGTTTCTGTTTATGCTCCTTGTTCTGCGCCTGGTAAGCGGCAATTGTGGGCTGACTTGGAGGCTTTTGTAAGTAATAGAGGGCTTTCGTGCTTTTGCATTGCCGGTGACTTTAATGCTATACGGTGTTCTGAGGAGAGGCAGGGTACGTCTAGCTCGATGGTCTTTGGTCGTAGGGAGATGAATGACTTCAACTCGTTCATTGCCTCCCTGCAACTGGTTGAACCTCCTGTTGTAGGCAAATCTTTTACCTGGTTTAGGCCTAATGGCTCGGCAGTAAGTAGGCTCGATAGGTTCCTCATTTCTTGTGACTGGGCCGCGCGCTGGCCTAATGGCTCCCAGTTAACATTGAGGAGGAGCTTTTCCGATCATTGCCCGGTGTCTTACAGGGGCGTTTCAGTTAACTGGGGCCCAAAGCCTTTCAAAATGCTAAATTGCTGGTTCTCTGACCCCAGATTTAAGGTGTTTGTGGAGGCAGAATGGGGGAAGCTTAATGTGTCGGGGGTTGGAGCCTTTGTACTCAAGGAGAAGTTCAAGAGTTTGAAATTGAAGTTAAAAGACTGGAACCACAATGTTTTTGGGGACGTCAACAAAAACTGTAACCTTGCTCTGGAGAAGCTCGAGTGCCTGGAAGGGAAACTTGTGTCCTCAGGGCTTTCTGATCAGGAGCTGGTTCAGCGGAGTGAGCTCATGGCAGATTACTGGAAGGCTGCAAAATTCAAAGAATCCATTCTTCATCAGAAATCTCGCTGCAAGTGGATCAGGGATGGTGACTCGAATTCAAAATTTTTCCATTCCTTTGTGAACTGGAGAAGACAATCGAGTAACTTGGCTGGCTTGGAGATCAATGGCAGGTGGGAAGAGGTTCCGCAATTTGTGAAAAGAGGGGCCAAAGAATTTTTTGAATCAAAATTCTCCGTGAATGATAGCCTTGTTGTAGCACTAGATGGGGTGCCTTTCCGCCAGATTAGTGAAAATGACAAGATCTCCCTCTGTGCTGGCTTTGATCATGTGGAGGTGAAAGAAGCAGTTTGGGAGTGTGGTATAGATAAGAGTCCAGGGCCCGATGGTGTCAGTTTTAAATTCCTCAAGCAGTTTTGGCACTTGGTTCATCAGGATATTCAATCATTACTGGATGACTTTCATAGATTGGGTAAGTGGCCCAAGGGTTGTAACTCCTCCTTTATCACATTGATTCCAAAGAAAGAGCATCCTAGCGGGCTCTCTGATTATAGACCAATTTCTTTGGTTGGATGTGCCTATAAAATTGTGTCTAAGGTCCTGGCTAACCGATTGAAGAGGGTCTTGCCTGCTGTAATAGATGATAGCCAGAGTGCTTTTCTTAGTGGTAGGGGGCTACTTGACAGTGTTGTGGTGGCTAATGAATGGGCCCATGAAGCCAAATCTTTCAAGAAACAATCTATGGCTTTCAAAGTAGATTTCGAGAAAGCATACGATTCAGTCCGGTGGGATTTTCTGTATTACATGTTGAGGAGATTGAATTTTGGTGATCAATGGATCACTTGGATCAAAGGATGTTTGGAGTCGGCTAGAGTTTCTGTTCTTATTAACGGGAGCCCAAGTGATGAATTCAGTATGAGTTTGGGCCTGCGCCAGGGAGATCCAATAGCCCCATTTTTATTTCTTATCGTAGCGGAAGGGTTAAATGGGTTGCTAAGAAGGGCAGTAAGCATTGGTTGTTTCACTGGCTATCGTTTCAAGGGTTTGGAGGAGGAGGAGGTGTCAATTCTGCAATTCGCTGATGACACGCTCTTCTTGGGTGCTGCAATTCGACAAAACGCTTTCACTGTCAAGTGCATACTTCATTGTTTTGAATTAGCCTCTGGCCTCAAGGTTAATTTTTCCAAGAGCAGTTTGATAGGCGTGGCTGTGGATACTGGTGAGTTACAGGTTCTGGCTGCAATTCTAAATTGCCGGGTTCAGCTTCTTCCTTTCACTTACCTTGGGCTGCAAATCGGGGGCAATCCAAGGCGGGTCTCGTTTTGGAACCCGGTTTTGAATAAGCTCCGTTCTAGGCTGACTAGGTGGAGGAGAAAAAGCCTTTCCTTTGGTGGGAGGGTGTGCCTGATCAATAGTACACTCTCTTCCATTCCTATTTTCTACTTATCTTTTTTCAAAATGCCTTGTGCTGTAGCTATTGATTGCAGTCGCATTATGCGCCGCTTCCTGTGGGGTGATTCAGAGAGTGAACACCACAACAAAATTGCCTGGGTCAATTGGAATGCCGTTTGTAAGCCAAAGGAGCTGGGGGGCTTGGGTGTTAAGGATTGGGGGGCGTTTAACAAGGCCTTGCTGGGAAAGTGGCGATGGAGACTGAGTATGGATAACCCAGGCTTATGGTGTAGAATTATTAAAGCAAAATATGGGGGTCCTAATGGTGATTGGGTGATTCCGAGGAATGCTAAAGCCTCCCCTTGGTGGTGTGATATTCGAAAGTCTTGCTTTGAGGATCCAGGTGGGACTTGGCTCTCAAAGTCCATTTCAAAGCGTTTGGGAGATGGCAGTGATACTCGGTTCTGGCTAGACTTGTGGGTGGGGGATGTTCCTTTGGCTGTTCGCTTTGCTGGCCTATACAATCTCTCTTTGCAGCAATCCGGTTTGGTCTCAGATATGGGTTTCTGGCAAGCAGACTCTTGGTCTTGGTTAATCCCGTGGCGCAGGGCTCCTAGAGATTGGGAGAAACACCTTGTTGATGAACTGTATTTGTTGTTAAATCAGGTCGAACTGAAGTTGTCTACATCGGATGAATGGCGCTGGAACCCTGACCCGAATGCAGGATACTCTGTTCGATCTGCCTATTGTGTTCTTCGTGGTTTGGAGGGTGTTCCCCCGGTGCCGGTGTTCAACCAGGTTTGGAGGACTTGGGTACCGTCGAATACCAAAGCTTTTGTTTGGAGATTACTTTGGGGAAGGGTTCAAACGAAGCTTAATCTGTTCAATCGTGGTGTTCATTTTTCCACTGTTGATCTTCTCTGCCCCTTTTGTAAGCGGGAAAATGAATCTCTTGAACACCTCTTCTTCCTCTGTCCCAGCGTCTTAAAAGTTTGGTATAACTGTTACAACTGGCTGGGCGTTTCTAGCGTGCTTCCGAGAGATTGCTGGTCTCATTTTTTGCAGCATGCCCACGGTTGCTGGAACCCTAACCAGCAGCGGGTATGGTGGTCCATTTGGTGCGCTATGGTTTGGACCATTTCGGTTTTGAGGAACAATTTGGTTTTTCGCAATTTGGAGCCTGACTGGAGTAATGTTTTGGACTTAGTTAAATGGAAGGCTTGGGTTTGGATTTCGGCTAAGGTAAAGGAGTTTTGCTGCTCCCATTTTGAATGGGTAATGAATCCCAGGGTATGCATTTCGCAGGTCTGATGTGCTTGGACTGTAGGTTGCTGGGTCATGTCTTTGACTTTGAAACTGGATGATCTGTTGTTTACTGCTACATTTATATTTGCTATGTTTTTTCCCTCTTTTGTTTGTAACTTTTCCTCCTCCTTTGTATTGGGCTCTAGCACCCCTTGTGCTAGATTTTAATACATATTCATAGCTTATTCAAAAAAAAAGTCTCTCCCCAAAAAATATTTGCCGATCTCTCTCTGCAGTTGCAATCATTTTGGTTTTAGTCCTCACCGGAGGGCGGAGCTCCGATGAGCCCACACCTGGCACGCTGACGTGTTAAATGAGTCCTATGTGGATTTTTGAAAAAAAAATTAATTTAATAAAATCCAAATTTAAAAGTTAAAAACTGTAAATACCCTTATGTTTCACCCTAAAATCCCTAAATTGGATCTCATCTTCTACCTTTCAACAGCTGAATCTCATCTCGTTGTGCTTCCTTTAAACACCTGGTTCTTCGTTTTCTTCTTCTTCCTTTCTCCATGCGTTTTTTTCTTCTTTTCTACAGTGGGTGTTCGTGTACTTCTTCTTCCTTTCTCCTCTATTTCTTCGTATTGCTCTTTTTCCTTCCTCATACTTGTTTCTCAATCTGCAGTAATGAGTACGAACAGGTCCACTACCTCATTCCCATGTCGCACAGGAAGATCTGCAGGTGCAAGGGGTAAGTGTGAATGTGGTGTCCCTGTTATCATGTACATGTTTGGACTGCACACAACCC
Organism: Lotus japonicus; assembly: GCF_012489685.1. Taxonomy (NCBI): domain Eukaryota; kingdom Viridiplantae; phylum Streptophyta; class Magnoliopsida; order Fabales; family Fabaceae; genus Lotus; species Lotus japonicus. Next base: position 65,541,948 of record NC_080041.1, on the reverse strand, counting down.
AGGTAGAAGGTTTTTTATTTTTATTTTTTGAACAGAGGTAGGAGGTTATTGAGATGCAGCAACTGGCACGTAAGAAGCTTTGTTGACCCATATTTTTGGCATATTTATTGTATGAGTTTGGTTCCATTAACCTTGGCATGTACATACCTTCTTAATGTGCAGTTACCACAAAATTGTGGGTTTTTTTTACTGGATTGATGTATTGGAAGGGAAGATGATTCTAGGAGCATAAACTGTGAGAGCTTGAATTCTGCCAATTGTCCCAATGATGCTTTGGAAAGAAAATGCAATATGATTAAGAAGCTGAAGAAGAAGGTTGATGAAAAGAGAGTCCAGAAGAATGTGGCATGAGTGTTTGCTTTGTTTTCTTGGCTAGTGACAATTGTGTGTTACTTTGTGTGTAGGGCTTAAGTTAATGTAATGTAACATCTCTATCGTTATTTAGTTTGGGGACTTAATGTAATTTGGTTTGCGGACTCTCTAGTTTGTATTCTAAGGATTTGAAAACCATATTTAATGTAACAACTTTGTGCCTTTATCAAAAGGGTCACATATTTTTGCAAATATACACCTGTACAACAACTTTCCTTGCTATTACTATCAAGATGGAAATACTCTTGAGGATCATGTCCTTTGTCAGTAATACCTGCTACAGCATGTCGACAAGGAATACCTACAAGCTGCTAGAAGTTGCATGAGCTTGAAAAGTTCCTCAAATCCACCACAAACCTCTCACCAGAGATAATGTGCTGAACCTCATATATATGCTCTGCATTTGTTCAATAGAGATTCTGCCTCAACCATATCTAAATCAAATCCATCATTAAGATCAAATTCCCTTTCTTCCTCACTATCACCAAATTGAACATCATGCACAGAGTCATTAGAAGAATCAGAATCTGAACTGGCAGCAGCACCCCTCTTGTTCTGATTCTCTGGATTGACATGAGCAACAATTTCTGTGACATTTTCTTCAATAGGCAGATCTGGTGTGACATGAGCAACACTATCCAGCAGATTGGTGTCTTTGTTCTCTATCCTCCTAGCCATCTCCATACATTCAGCATCGTCATCATCATCAGAAATAATGAGTACCTGTGGAGGACCCTGATTTTGTGAGGATTAGGGTTTAGGGTTTAGGGTTTAGGACCCTGATTTTGTGGAGGACCTTGAACACGATGTGATTTGGGGTAATATAGAAGGGCATTTTGGGATTTTAATTTTTTATTTTGTTAAAATTTTAATAGTAAAACCGAATTATTAAATTAATTTAAAAAAAATCCACATATGACTCATTTAACACGTCAGCGTGCCAGGTATGAGCTCACTGGAGCTCCGCCCTCCAGTGAAGACTAAAACCAAAATGATTGCAACTGCAGGGAGAGATCGGCAAGTATTTTTTAGGGAGGGACTAAAATCAAAATTCGATACGAACACAGGGACCAATTTGAATATTAACCTAACATTTAATCATACGGTTTAATCTTTATATATAAAAAAACAAATAATGAGAAGTCAAGTGGAGTGCCTATATAACCTTGCTGCATTAATTCTGCTGAATCTGATCTTTCTTCATCTCCAAGCGGAAATTAACGGAATTGATACTCTGACTTTGTGGGTTTGGTTCTTTCTTGAAGGTAGGGCAGTGGGATAGTCACTACCCACTTGCGTCTCTGTGTTCATTATTTATGTATGGTTATTTTTTTGATAGATACGTATATGGTTTGAAGCACCACTTTTTTTTTTGGTACATATGTATAATATATAGGTGTGTGATCTATATTTTTTTTGAAGCACCACTTGTGTTTACTTCAATTTATTTGGCTTATAAAAAAATTATGAGAAATCAAAAGAATGAATACAGTTTATTTTTCAAAATTATTTAATGTAATGCGTGCAGCTCGTTTGCACTTTGCCATATCAATTATTGCACTAAACAAAACTATTATGTACGTGGAGTGTTGATCAGCCTCAAAAGATAGAGGAGATCCCATACAGCTGCAAGAATCGCATCACACATTAAATATATAGATCACACACCTATTTGCCGGTTGGTTTGAGTACTTACTTTATTCCGGAAGATTGAGTAATTACTAATAATAGAGTTTTTGATTAATTTAACTCGGTTAGTGGAGAAAGCTATATCGGTGTATACAAGATAAAAGGGATTAGGAGGAAATGTTCGCATGGTGTTTTATAGAGCCGTCAGCCCAGCCTGTATGAGCCAACCATTCACATATTGGGTTGAAAAAGGGTTGGGTTATATTAATCCGAAATCTTGATGAGTCAAAAAAATATTGACCCAGCCCGACTCGCTACGAGCTTGCGAGTTCGCTCGTTGGCTCGCGGATTAGGTGAAATAAATATAAAAAATTTAGAAAATGGAGAAACTGGATTAGAAAACATTTACAATGTTATAAAAATTAATTTCAAAAAAATACTTCTAGAAATTGGTCAACTCATAAAAAAGAGGTTTATTAATATAATTATTTTTCTATCACATTTTTTTATAAGTCATGTTCAAAAAAAAATTTAGGCTTAATTCCAGTTTGGGCCCCTGATGTTTCAGAAATGTGCGATTTGTGTTCCCTGTGTTTAAAACGTGCGGTCAAGCTCCCTGACGTTTCTAAAACGTGCGATCGAAGCCCTTCCGTCCATATCCGTTTGGTTCCGTCTGTTGACCAAACGAAGTTGCGTCCACGTGTAATAAAACGAGCGAATTTACCCCCTGATCTTTCATCTTTGTGCAATTTGCCTCCCTAATGTTTAAAACGAGTGAATTTACTCCCTCATGTTTCAATAAAATTTAAAATAAACACAATTTAATTAAAAAACTAAATAATATCAGAATATAACTAAATATAAAATATAAAAAATCCAAATCAGTTCATCTTTTTCATCTGTAATCTCACTCTCTTCACCATAGCCATAACCACCAAGGTCTACCATATACAACAAACCCCAAACCACCACCTCTTCCTTCTGAACTCACTATCTTCTTCTTCTCCTTTAGATCTGAACCTGCTATTCTCCATTACAAAACCCACATCTACAAAATCGACATCAATTTTTTCTGTTCAAATCCCTAAATCCCAACTCTCACAACTTCAGTGAGGACATCATCTTCCTGGATTTCTGGTTTCTTGCATTATTTATGTGTTTTTTGTTTGTGCTGGATCTGTTTTTTCATGAAAAATGGAGAGAAATGTGTGTGTTTGGAAATTGTTATTACTATTAATTCTTGGTAAAGTTGTTATTTTGTTAACGAACATGAATTGAAGATTCAATTTTTTTTTCTTGAATTGTTGTTGATTTGAATCTGTTTCAGGTTGTGTTACTTTGGTAATGAATGAATTGTTTTCATTCAAGATTAATGATATGTTTTTTTTTCTGAAACAAATTAATGATTTTTTTTGTTACAATCTGTTAAAGATTTATTTTTTGGAATTCTGTTTTTAAACATTAGGGAGGAAAATTGCACAAAGATGGAAGATCAGGGAGTGAATTCGCTCGTTTTATTACACGTGGACGCAGCTCCGTTTGGTCAACAGACAGAACCAAACGGATATGGACGGAAGGGCTTCGATCGCACGTTTTAGAAACGTCAGGGAGCTTGACCGCACGTTTTAAACACGGGGGACACAAATCGCACATTTCTGAAACATTAAGGACCCAAACTGGAATAAAGCCAAAAATTTATAAGTTTGTCACATTTGAAATCTAGTAAAAGAATTTAAATTACAAGATTTATCAACACAATTTTTTTTTTGGTACATCGGAAGATATAAACACAATTATTTTACTGCCACATTTGAAATGAAATCAATAATAGAATGACAATAAATAAAAGGGAGTTGTTACTCGGACCGCCTCGACATCTATTCAGACCCAAGGAAAATCTGGAAACACAAAAACACCCCTTTCTAACTTACTCTGGATGTGTGCGTGTCTGTCTCACTTTAAACCTACTTTTATGGGTGCGAGGACGATGCACTTTGAAGGTGTGTTGTTGTCGCACCTTGACAGTGCGTGTGAAACGCACAGGTCTTAGACCATTACTTTAATGTTTACGTTTTTTCCAAAGCTTCTGTTAAATCCTATGAAATTCCGTTAATTCCTAAGCTAGTTGAGGCTCTATAAATAGGCCTTCTCCATTCCTTCTTTTTCACACTACTAATCCTCTCTATCCAATTTTAGAGTGCTAAACTAGCTAATGTATGGGTGACCATCCTTAGGTATTCAGAGTACTCAAACTAGCAAAATAGAATCGGACTATGCTCTAGTAGAAAATGCTCCCTGGAGTCCATTTGTGTAGATTCAAACATCTAGGCTCCACACTGGGCATGAAGAAGAGGAGAGGATCGGAAGAAGAGGAAGATTAAAATAGTCATTGTATTTGTATGAGTTGAACTATTGTTATATGAGATCCCTTCTAATATATGTTCAAAAAGTTAGAAATAAAGATTCAATTGTTCTGTTCCATATTTGTTTCTGTTCTTGTTCTATATTTGTTTCTGTTTCTACTTCCTGTTTATGAGTATTTTCGCACTTTACGCGTGCGTGACCAACGCACTTCCAAAGTGCGTTCGTGACTCAGTTTAAAGGGCGATAAATGACAAACAGAAGCCTGAACCAAGTCACAAGTGATATTTATGCACTGTCCAATTGCGACAGTGACGCACGTCCAAAGTGCGACGGAAAACTCGTGCGCAATTTACAAGAGCGTTGTTAACGCACCTTGAAAGTGCGTTGTTCACGCACTGCAAAAGAGCGAAAATTAACAATCACAACAACAGACAACAACAGAACAAAAAGAGAAACAGGTACTCAGACATAAAGTGAAACAGAATTAGAAGCATTACATTACCATAAAAAATATTCAGACAAGGTTACATTACAACTAATACAACAATAACATTACACTATTACAACATTAACATAATGTCAACCAAGCTTGTCATCCGTGAGATCGACGATTTCATCGCTCTTTGGTGCGTTTGCGTTTTGCTCCACGAGATTTTTCCCGAATCTAGCCATGCGATCCAGGTATGTCGCTTCCAACCACAAGCGTTAACGATACAATGATAGCGCCATTGTGGATTTGTGATTAGTATAGGAAAGTCACTTGACATATGCGCCTACAAAATGATGATTTATATTGTTAAGTACTTATAATGATTTGTAATGTAAATTCAAAGTAAACGTAATAATGAACAGTACCTTCACCCAATGGTTGTTATTGACAAGAGTAAACATGTTATCTGGTGCTCTAACGGATGTGGCACTGGACCGGTGAGAGGAAAATATGTGATGCACCCCTTAAACGACAAGGTTTATCCAACGCCACTTTGTTTTATCCAACGCCACTCGGGGCGGGTCGGCCTCCTTCTCCCCCTCCTCAACTGCGTGAGTTGCCTTGACCTCTCGAAGAAACTCTGTCAGATGGCCATTAAGATTGTTTCCGGACTCCTCTCGCCGGCGAGGGTCAGCTTGATGCCACGGTCTGCGGCGCTCAAAGTTTTCTCTCCTAGGATACAATGGCTCCTTCGCAGTCTTTTCTCCTGTCCTTACCTTCCTGTCTCGCTTTTTGCTGCTCTCTCCCCTTTCCTTAGTTCGTTTTTCTTCTGGCAAAGCGTCCCCCAGCTCACCGTCTTTCTCCTTTTTCGCGCGCCTTCGCTTGAAAGCATCATCTTCCTCGTCCAGGATGTAGATGTTTGCTCGCGTCCGGATTTCCGCCATGGACCGAGCCGGTTTGCGGCTCAATTTGCTGTTTAGCTTCCCCGGTTGCAACCCGTTCTTGAAGGCACGCGCACAGGCGTGCGGCTCTGACTCTTCAATTTTGACTGATGCTGCGCTGAATCGTTTTACATACTGCTTCAGAGTCTCACCCTCAGATTGGCGAACGTTGTAGAGATCCTCGATCGTCACCTTCTTGGTTTTGCTGGCGGAAAACTAGACGAGAAATTTTGATGAGAAGTCACGGAAATTAGTGATGGATCCCCAGGGTAGCGTGGTAAACCAGGTCATGGTTGTGCCTTTCAACGTAGCTGGGAACATCCTGCACTTCACAGCGTCCGAAGCGGCACTGATCACCATTTTTGTGTTGAAGTATAACAGGTGCTCTTTGGGATCAGCTTTCCCACTGTATGTCTCAAGTACAATATTCTTCATGCTATCTGGTATGACAACCTCTCTTACTTCCGCTGAGAACGGCTCGAATTCAGCCACGGTCTCCGCCTCGCGTTCCCCTTCATCCTGTTGGTCGGAACGATAATATTCTAGCTGTTCTTGCAAGTAATCATTCCTCTGTCGTATATCATCAACACTACGGATCAAGCGCCTCCAGTCTTGGCCTGAGATCGGTGCCTGAGGTGCCTGATTCTCCCCTCCCGAAGCTCCGAGTGAGTGCGTTGGTGATCTCTGTTGCTCCGGTGAAGTCGGCGGAGAAGGTAACGGAGGCGTTGGAGAAGGAGGTGGAGGTGGTGGTGGCGGTGGTAATGGAGGAGTTAACTGATCGGTTTCTTCACGACGAACTTGCTCCCGTCGCGGCCTGCCTCTTACGCGACGTGGAGGCGAGCCGCGCTGCCGCTCTTGATCTTCGTCGCGTCGTCGGCGACGTGTTTCCATCGATCCTGAATAGTGAACCGAAAAACTTCGAGCGAAAACTGAAAACTGAAGAAAATTCACACGGAGAATCGAACTTCTCCAAATCCAACTACAATCCACGTAGTCTGGGAATCAAAATCTATCGTTCCCCACAGACGGCGCCAAATGTTCCATCATGAACATAGAAATTAGGTATTGTACCTTAGGTGCAAGGAACGGGATGAGAGAATGTAGAGAGAGTTTAGAGCGTCACCGCTTAGAGAGAGAAAGTAACTGAATTTCAAGCTTGTATTTCTCAAATGAGCTAAGCCCCCTTACAATTGGTATCCCTCCCCAATTTATAGTTGGGGAAGTTGGGCCTAGCGCCTCTAAATCATCCTAATGGGCCAGTTGGGCCTTCGGGACAAGGGCTCAAGTCCCTAATGTAATTCTCGTCTTAAGCCAGCGCCCCTGGGCGAGGGACCCGGGGGTCTCGCCTAGTCCAATAATCATAGACATGATTCAGCATGTCACCACAGCTTCAAAGAAAGGATTAGAAAATGGTGGTGCTTCTGTAAATCATGTAGTGAAGGAAGTTGCTGGTGCAGGAGATGCTACAGGACATGGTAATCCCATTGCTCTATCTTGCTTTCAACATTATGATAGTAGATATTGGATTATAGATTCAGGGGCAAGTGACCATATATGCTTTGATAAAATGTCTTTTAACACACTCACTGAAGTGAAACCAATTAGTGTTAAATTAACTAATGGTATTATCATCAAAACATGCTATGTTGGAACTGTTAGAATCACACAAACCATTCTCTTGACACATGTTCTCTTTGTTCCTGAATTCACATACAACTTAGTTTCAGTAAATAAGCTAGCAAGGGAACATGATGTTGATGTGATTTTTGGCAAATTTCACTGTTTTGTTCAGGAAGTGCAAACCAAGAGGAGGATTAGTTTGGGTAGTTTGCAGCCTGATGAACTCTATCACCTTGTAGTTAGTAGTTCGTCTAGTACCTGTGTTTCAATTCAGCATAGTTCTATTTCTGAAATAAATGACTTTAGTCATATTATCCCACCTGGTGCTTTATGGCACTTTAGGTTAGGACACTTATCCCATGATAGATTACTTACTTTACACATTGTACATAATTCCACTGATGTTAGTAAGTCAATTGTCTGTCATGTTTGCCACTTGGCAAAACATAAAAGAGAAAAATGTTCACTATTAGCTTTAGTAAAGCACAAAAATGCTTTGATCTGGTTCATATGGATATTTGGGGTCCTCTTGCTCAAGCTTCTGTTCACAATCACAAGTATTTCCTCACTGTTCTGGATGATTATAGCTGGTTTGTTTGGGTTGTATTATTCAATAACAAGGGTGAGGTTCAGCAACAAGTGAAGAATTTCATCACATTGGTCAGGACTCAGTTTGGACAGACAGTAAAAGCTATCAGAAGTGACAATGGGCCAGAGTTCCTTCTTCCTGCATTTTATTCTGCTCAGGGAATTGTTCATCAAAGATCTTGTGTGAGTACCCCTTAGCAGAATGGGAGGGTAGAGAGTAAGCATCAGCTTATTCTCAATATAGCAAGAGCTTTATTGTTTCAGTCCCAACTACCTAAGAAGATGTGGCGCTACTCTGTGTTGCATGATGTATTCCTTATGAATAGGATACCAAGTAAGCTTTTGAAGATCAAGTCACCGTATGAGCTGCTATATAGAGAGGTAGTGGATATGGAAATGATGAAGGTTTTTGGATCACTTTACTTTGCTAACACTCTGGCAAATAACATATTCAAATTAGATCCTAGGGCTAGGAAATGCATTTTCTTGGGATACAAGCAAGGAATCAAAGGTTATGTCTTGATGGATCTTATATCACAATAAATTTTTATCTCAAGAGATGTTATCTTTCATGAGCATGTGCTGCCTTACAAAGGTTCAAACTCATCTGCTTGAAATTGTCTTTATTTACAAACACAGGCAGAGTCTACAGGTGACAAACTGAATGTTGCTCCAGAAACTCAATCAGTTGAAAGAGATGAGAGTGAGTCTCCAAGTGCTTCTATTGAAGATGTAGCACATAATGAGATAACCTCAAATGCTTCCATTGAAATCCCTGGTACTCAAATAGTATATGAAATTCCTGAACCTGGTTCAATCATAGTTGAAGGAGAGGTTGAAGTTAGAAGATCCACAAGACCACTCAAAAGACCTGTACATTTGGCAAATTTTCAATATAGTTCTTTACCTACTTGCAGTAGCACTACACACAGTAGTATTCATCACTATTCTAATGAAAGGTTGTCTATTGCACACAAAACTTATGCTCTCAACATTGCTCAAGATCAGGAGCCTTCTACTTTTGCAGAAGCAAACAAAGATTTACACTGGCATGAAGCCATGCAAAAAAATTTAAAGCACTTGAGAGAAATGGTACTTGGAAATTGGTAGATTTACCTGAAGGAGTAAAGCCAATAGGAAACAAATGGGTTTACAGGATTAAAAAGAATGCAGATGGGACTCTTGCTAAGTATAAAGTGTTAAGTTCAAACGCATCATAACATTTTTAAAATCTTATTTTGATCATAACAATTTTATAGTAGAAGTTTCATTGAAAATTTATCTACTAATAACGTTCTCAATTTCAAGAGAAACTTGGTTATATGTCACACGCTTCAACGTTCTATCAATTATTAAAAGGATATTTTCCACAGAAAATAGAAGCAACTCTGCCTCTACTGTACCCCAGTAAAGACTCTGACCGTTCAATGCCACGTCATCAGTCAGATATATCAAGAAGTATTTTGAGCGCCAAAGTCATAGTTTGATTACAACCGGTTGTCCCACATTCAAATCCAATGACAAATATTTGAATCTCATTCAATCTAAAACACATGAAGACAAATTTACTTCAGCAAAAGGCACGCTGACCAACAAGGGAAAGTACAAGCCGTCAACATCAAATTGTCAAATTGTCTCATGTCTGAAAAGTAGCCCAAAGTCTATCACCACCTACTAGCTGACAAACATCACCTTTTGAGCTAAAGGATAGACTTGCTTCAGAAGTAACATTTAATGAAGCTACCAACCAAGCCTTTTGAATCAACGATCCGATATCAACCTTCAAAGGCTATCTCAATGGTTGGATTTTATCTCACAACGGCTAAAACACTAGCAAGCAAGTATTTAAGACACTCTTGAAGATCTGAAGCAACAAGAATTAACTCTGAGAATTCAAGCATTCAAGCATTCATTTTAAAACTTCTCAACAGCATTCAAAGCTCAAGTAGATATTCCTAAGCGTCAAACACAAGCCATAAATTCCGCCAAGTGAAAGAGAAAACCTCGTACCTTAAAAGAGTCATATCTTTTTATTCTCTTGACACTTTTGTAGTAACTCTCAAGTGATCTAATAGTCAAATCTGAACCCAAACACTTAGAGTTCCAGTGCTTTAAAGTCTCTACCTTTACTCTTGAAAGAAGAGAATCTCCGTAGAGTGATATAAATCTTTGTAAGATTTTGGAGAAGTCCGGTACAATACTTATAGGAGGAGTCCTGCATAATACTTGGAGAAGTCTGTGATAATACTTGGAGAAGTCTTGTCTAATACTTGTATTGGTGAAGTCCTTGATACTTGCTAGTGAAAATCTTGGTGGTGGCCAAGTACTGGACGTAGCCCAATCGTTTAGGGTGAACCAGTATAAATCTATGTGTGCTGATCATTCTGTCTTACTTACTGTTTAACTTCCGCTGCACAAAACAGTTTACGAAAAGTCATACTTAAACGTTTTCTTAAAAGAACTAATATTCTTTTCATAAAACAAAGTTTTTAAAACGTAAATTTCAAGTACACAATTCAAACCCCCCTTTCTTGTGTTACTTATTTGCAACTCATAAAGCAAGGTTAGTAGTAAAGGGCTATAATCAGGTGGAATGTTTGGATTACTTTGACACTTTTTCACTAGTGGCAAAGTTAACTACAATAAGAGCATTTTAGCCTTAGCAAGTTCTTAGAATTTGCATCTTCATCAGCTTGATGTAGACAATGCCTTCTTGCATGGAAAATTAGATGAAGATGTGTATATGAATACACCAGCAGGGGTGCCTTCTATAAAGCCAAATCAAGTCTGCAAATTATTGAAGTCTCTTTATGGACTTAAGCAAGCTAGCCGAAAGCGGTATGAAAAATTATCAGCTCATTTAGAAGCCCTTGGTTTTACAAAAACTGCATCAGATCATTCTCTCTTTGTTAAATACCAAGGCTCTTCTTTCACAAACTTGCTGGTATATGTGGATGATGTGATACTATTTGGTAACACCATGACTGAGTTTCAGTCAGTCAAGGACTCTCTTCATCCGGCTTTTGGAATCAAGGATCTAGGAGTGTTGAAGTATTTTCTTGGTCTTGAAGTTGGTCATTCTTCCTCAGGAATTTCTCTTTGTCAGAGAAAGTATTGTCTTGACTTACTTCAAGAACAGGAACCTTAGGAAGTAAGCCAGTTGCTACTCCACTTGATCCTTCAATCAGATTGTCTCAAGAACAAGGAAAACCATATGAGGATCCAGTTGATTATAGATGATGATGAAAAGATATTTAATTAAGAATTTTTCCTCCACTAACTACTATCAAATCCCTTTCAAGACTCAATCGTAGTATAGTATCGTGTTTTGTCGTCTCCACAGGGATTGTGTTGCTACATATTAATCTCGCTAGTTAGATATTGTTTGAAAAGTTTAAACATGATATATGTTTTATTTAAGTTTAAATAAAGGAAAACGATAAATAAAGCGATAAAAGAAGTTCACAGAGGCAAACAAAGAAGAAAGTGTATTTGAAAAATAGGTTCACTTGATTTACAACTTATTCTCAACCAATATACTCTTATAAGATGAAATTAACATTAAAGATGCCGATAAGAGTTATTCACCTACTAATTTCTTAGCTAAGTGAATCTACCCATTAAGAACCTAGTCTTAATTCCTTAAGCCATAGTAATCATAAAAGGAACATTATAGCACATATCTACTCGATAAGACATTCCCAAGCTCTGTTCCTAACCTAAGAAGTCCATGTCCTAGTGGATAGAATCTCTAACTGTCACTCAAGAAATCCCAATAGTTCCTAACAAGATAATCCTATCCTAGAGAGGTGAGTGTCCCGACTGTCACTCGGTATAGATCTCTTTTCCAACTCATGATATTCATACCTAAGGGTTAATGTCTCCTATTGTCACCTAGAAAACCTAAACCCTACCTAAGACATGCCTTTCTTAAGATGACCGATGCAAGAGTGGTTTCTCTCATTAACTAAATTCACACCAACTTCTCAATTGTCATGCAAATCCTAAACAATATCATATTGGTAAAAGATACATGAACGCGCAAAGAGAATCAATAACCTAAGACATAGGAATTTTTCCCCTTTCTATGAACTAAGCCTACATCAATTCATATCAATTTTCCAATCTATTTATGAATTAATATAAACTCTTTAAATCACCAATTAACCAATTGAAGCATTAAACATAGAGAGAAACACCAAATAATGAAAATCCATACTTATAATTGCATAAAAAGTATATTGAATAAGAGACAAATCAAGTTCTATCATCCCAAATACTAAAAGAGAGTTAAAAGACGACAAAAAGTGGTAAAGAAGAAAGTGGAACCCAAGATAGAACGGAGTCGTGGACGTCCGGAGAAGCTGTCACCTTCCTCCATGGCCCTGACACCGGCCCTCAGGGGCCTAGCCTTCCTCTCCACCAAGCAAGTGCCTCCAAGAGTCTCCCAAGTGTTTATTAGGTTTAGGAGAAAAGAAAGATTAAAAAGATCCTTAAAAAATAGGTAAAAACGGAATTTATAGTGTCTTTATCGTTCTGTTCCGTGCAGGACCTATCGCAGCGGTTTAATTTTCGCTACATTAAACAGCAGGTGAAATCTGGTGCTATTGCAGCGGTTTCGTCCGTTGGGAAAGATGCCAGGTACGAATTTCTCCTTATTTCTTGGATTTTTTTCTATTTTTCTCCAAATCATCTCCTAAAATAAAGCAAATAAAAATATATAAGAGATAAAAATAAGATAACACCTTAAAATAAACTTATCTCATCCTAAATTAAAGTAAATACATCCTAATAATATCTAGAAAATAATATAAAACATAGAAAAATACTAAAACTAAATAAAAATATTAAAATGCATGAAATAAGCCTAAAGTGTCCTATAATGACTGAAATATCCTAAAAAATATATTAAAATGTATGCAAATAAACTAGGAAAATAGCCTTAAATCCCGGGTCATCAGACGATTAGTGGGAAGACTTTTGTATCTCACTACTACTAGGCCTGACATTTCACATGCAACACAACATCTTAGTCAGTACATGAGTAATCCTATGGATGGACATTTCAAAGCTGCACGGAGGGTTCTCAGCTTAGGATTGTTGTTTCCTAGGAATTCTTCTATCAATATACAGGGCTATTCAGATGCTGATTGGGCAGGATACTCAGATACAAGGAGGTCTATTTCAGGCTATTGTTTCTACTTCGTCTTTGGTTTCTTGGAAAGCAAAGAAACAAACCACTTTGTCTTGATCTTCTAGTGAAGCAGAGTACATGGCATTGGCTTATGCTACCTGTGAGCTTCAATGGTTTTTATATCTCTTGAAGGATCTTAAAGTCACTTGCACTGCAACACCAGTTCTGTTATGTGACAACCAAAGTGCACTTCACATTGCTGCAAATCTTGTTTTCCATGAGAAAACCAAGCATTTAGACATTGATTGCCATGTGGTTCGAGAAAAGCTGCAAGGTGGAATTCTCAAGTTGCTACCTATTCCTACAGCACTACAAGTTGCAGATGTTTTTACTGTAACATCCCGATCTGACGACTGACCTCACGGTAACAACACGAGTCTTTTCAGCGCGCTTTGTCCTCACTTGCGCACTTCCCGAGAAAACTTCTCAGGAGGTCACCCATCATAATATTGCTCCAAGGCTAGCACACTTAACCATGGAGTTCTTATGAGTTGGGCTCCCGAAAAGAAGTTGCAACTTGTTGTTATGAGTAGTACCAATCAAATCTCTTATGCCCTCCTCAACTGTATAGTCCATCCCAATACAGTCTCGGAATACCTCTTGTTCGGGTGTGAGATCGGTTCATTCATGTGCCCCTCCGCCTAGAAGCCTGCTAGAAGTTGCTCCTTATCCGTGCCTCACTGCACCGGCGATCACTCCCCGCCCTCGTCGGCCCCGGGCGTCACAGGCCCACCAGCTTCCGCTTGGTTCGTCCCCGAACCACACCGTACTGGGAGAGGTCGGCTCTGATACCATTTGTAACATCCTGACTTGACGACTGACCTCACGGTAACAACACGAGTCTTTTCAGCACGCTTTGTCCTCACTCGCGCGCTTCCCAGGAAAACTTCCCAGGAGGTCACCCATCATAATATTGCTCCATGGCTAGCACACTTAACCATGGAGTTCTTATGAGTTGGGCTCCCGAAAAGAAGTTGCAACTTGTTGTCATGAGTAGTACCAATCCAATCTCTTATGCCCTCTTCAACTGTATAGTCCATCCCTATACAGTCTCGGAATACCTCTTGTTCGGGTGTGAGATCGGTTCATTCATGTGCCCCTCTGCCTAGAAGCCTACCAGGAGCCGCTCCTTGTCCGTGCCTCACTGCACCGGCGATCACTCCTCGCCCTCGTCGGCCCCGGGCGTCACATTTACCAAGGCACTCCAGCCACAAGTTTTTCAAGTTTTTGCAACCAAACTGGCCATGATAGATATCTTTCGACCTCCAGCTTGTGGGAGGGTGTAAAAATACTAGAGTGTTCAAGGACTAGTATGGAATAAAAGCAAGAGTTAAGGGACTCTTTGTAATAATTAGTAGTTAGTTTGTTAACTCCAACTGTCAAGTTTGTTATGGTTGTTGTAACTACAATTAGTTGAGAATTTACTATATAAGCAAAGCTTAGCATAAACACATTGTAATCTGAACATTCATTTGTACAAGATTCAATACAATTTCTTCTTCTTCTTCCTTGAGCTTCCTCTGTAAGCTAGGTTGAGATTTCTATTATGGTAAGTAAATTGTAGGCGAGTTATCATGGAAACTATAAGGCCAAACAACTGTGAGATCGTAATCTTAGATGGCTTGTTGAGAAAAATGAAAGAAATACAACAGGAGAATAAGAGCATGAGAAAAGAGAATATAAAGAAATAAAAAATAGGATTAACACATATAAATAGGATTAACACATAAAAGAGATACAAAGGCCAGAATGATAAAGAAGAAATTTCTTAAGCATGAGAAGGGATAAGAAAAACTTTTAGACGTACGGTTCTTTCCTAAAAGCATCTATCTACTTGATTGTACCCTTTTCCAGTGGAGACTTAGATCCCCATACTAGTATTCGACCATGAATGAAGCAAGAACAACACTAACTAAAGTTATCAACTCAAGGGCATAGAAGATACTTCTGGTTGCTGTCATCGTTCCTACATTTAAACTAGCCCGAGCAGGCCAAACCAACCTAGTGAGCACATAAAGAAGGAGAGGATCAAAGACCTCAGACACAGATAAGGCCAACGAAGACCTCACTCCAGTGGCCAGAGTCGTTGTGGTAACCGGTATTCACGGGAGTGGAGTTGCATCACCATACACACCATACAGTGGCGAATCCAGGACCCTGGGTCAGAGGGTTCAAATTTTTCAAATGAGCACATCGATAAAAATATAATTAAAAAAAAACTGTAATATGTTTATACATCAGAAATTATACAAATCATAGTTGTCTTCTACGCGATTTCATATTCTAAAATCGTTGAACAATAAGCTCAGAATCAATGTTATTGAATACATCACTCTCAATGTAAGTAACTAAACAATCATTCATCCATGTATCACTAATTCGGTTACGCAACCTATTCTTCACAATATTCATAGCAGAGAAAACTCTTTCTACTGTTGTTGTTGCCACAGGCAAAATCAGTGCCAATTTCAAAAGAAGATAAACTTCTGGATACACAACATGTCTTCCTTTTTCAACCAACTTCTGCGAAAATTGTTGGAATCCTTTCAAAGAGGCAAATTCATCACTCGTACGCATATCCATGATGTAACAATCTAGTGTTAGATTAATACATGAAGTTATATACAAATCATATTTGCCAATTACTGCCATAAGAAAAAAGAATAAATAGTTGTTTTTGTCTTGATTTCTACTTTTGCAGGAGGAAGTCAGGAACTATCATGTGACACACATAAATACTAAAATATAAATTGTAGCTAGGACTAGGAGTCCAATATACATTTAGTAATCAAACTGCAGCTTCTACCATTAAAATATAAAAACTCGTTATCATTGATGGCATTCATGACAGACTTGAGAAATCTGAAAACATTTTCCTTCACATTCCAATCTCAAACCAATTACTAAATCAAACGATTTCAATTTCAGATATAAAACCAGTTACTAAATCAAACCAACTACTACATCAACAATTGCTAAATTAAAAATCAAACCATTTCCCTTCCCTTCACATAATCACATTCCAATCTCAAACCATTTAGGAGTAAAATTGATGGAATATGATTTTGCATGTATTATTATGATTGAAATATTTCCAGAAGTAAATATTTCATCTTACATGACAAAAATTGTGATATTTTACGTATAGACATTTAGAATATATAACATGGATACACTAATTTCCAACTTTAATTTTTGAGTTGGGATATGATTTTGCATGTATTATTATGATTGAAATATTTTCAGAAGTAAATATTTCACCTAACATGACAAAAGTTGTGATATTTTACTGTTCATGAAGAACATGTAATGATATATATGATATTGTATGGTGGTTCTCCGGAAAAGGCCCTAAAAGCAATATTTCAAAAGAGATCTGCTTCCGCTGATGGGGAGTACGGTAAAATAGTGTTAACTTACACTTGAGGGGAAGCATGTTGAGAATTCAAGTGTAATTTAGAGACTCTCCTACTTTGAGCTCTCATATTTCTCCAACTGGTGATATCAAAGTATGAAGATAAAAATATGAAAATCCCTGAAGGATTCCAAATGCAAGAAAATATCATTTGAAATATTGAAGCATTAAAAGTGATTATGATTGACATATGACCGGTTAGACCATCCCAAGTCTTATGATGCAAAAGTTTATTTCTCAGGTTATGTTCTCAAAGCCAAAAATTAAAATCGTGGCAAAAATAAGGGGAATTCCCTATGATTCTTGAATATATTTGATGTGATACATGTGCACATATTCAGTGTTTATCGATGCATCGACCTTGATATAATAAAATTTCCAACCTTGATCAAGTAGGTATGTGACATGATTTTGAATGTCAAGTTGCACAGGTTCATATTTAAAATGTTCTGGCAAAGGTATTTAGCTAAATGCTTCTTATTTATAGCTAGACATTTATTAAGAGAACCAATGTCCTTATTTTTTTTTTTGGACATGTGATGTTGCTACATCTATATGCATCAAGTCAGTGAGTCATTATAATTCTCTTCATTGCAATTGGTTCATTGTTAGAAACTACTATCTCTCATCTAAGAACTTTTTATGCTATGTGTTCTTCGTTGTCCAGCAGACAACACTTAGATGAGATTGAAAGAAAGCTGAGATTATGCTATGAATTTGAGCTTTTGCCAGAAGATATTGCATATCTTACTTATCGTTATTTCTCGGCATAAGGGGGAGAGAAAAACTAAGCAGCTTAGAAAATTTGTTTTGAACGCATATATACTCGCACACAATATGAACCTGAAGTTCAAAAGATGCATTCTCTGATCCAAAAGGGATTTCTAAATTCCTTTATGCTGCAAATGACCTTCTCTATTGAAATTTTATTAGGCTAAGGCATGCCTAAACTTGGTTCCAAAGATAAATTTTAGAGAAGGAAGATGGTTTTGTTATGAGGAGAATTATCATGAAAAGTCTAGAGATTACAGAAACTCTTTAAACCTCCTGAAGAGGTTCAGGTACCTGTGATTATTGATACAAATAGATCTCAATCGAATATATCTCTACAAGTTGAAACAAGGAACCAAGAAATTGAAAAATTGTCGACAAATGAAGTAGTGCTCAATATTATAAGTGCGAGAATATTGAACCCATATTAAAGGGTGTGGTTGGCCAACATATAAAGAAGCAATTCATTTGCAGAAATATAAGAGTCTTTGGACTTGAAGTATATACCCTAAAGGAGTAAAAGGATATTCCATAGTTGTTTGGTTCTGAATTGGTCATTGATTGACAAAATGAGCCATGCTTTTAACCAGTTCCGGTTTTATTTCCCAACTCTGAATATGGGAAATTCTACATCGGAGGTTCATGCATCACCTTGCAGACAACACAAGGATAAAGAAGATATTCAAAGGAGTTATGATACAACTTGAAGACTTTCTCACTCATGAAGGCTCTTTTCGGCAACAACTTTTGAAAGAATTTTACGAAATATCGAAGTTCGATGGCTCAAAGATTGTCAACTATATTTCATTGCATTCTTTTTTCCTTAACCATGTTTTTTTTTCCTATTGGGTTTTTCATGGTAGAGTTTTTAATGAGACAATGTACAAAGATGAGTTATAGAATGATGTACTCTTTTCCTTCACTAGGTTTTTATCCCACTGAGTTTTTCCTTGTAGGGTTTGAATGAGACACATTCTTAAGGGATGGTCATCCAGGGGAAATGTTGTGAATAGATGACCACCATGGGCCAATGGGTCAAGCCCATATTTCTTTGTCTCACTTGTAGCTCCCTAAGGTTGTAAATAGGATGATGCATCAAACACCTCTAATTCCACAATATTACTTGCCTGACTCTTGCATTCTCTCTTCTCCCCTCTCCCTTTTACTATTTTCTCAACAAATGCTAATTTATCAACGAGAGCAATATTCAGGTGCGGAGCTAGGATTTGGTAGAAGGACCAATTATATGGTTTTGAAGAAAATTTGTTGTACTGTACCTCTGGTTAATTGCCTCTAAATTTTATTTACCGGGAAAAGAAATTAAAGAGAAAATACTGCAAGAAGAAGAAACACGTAAGGAAGAAAATGCAAATTGGAGAAAGGAATATAGTCCAAAAAAGAAAGAGTGAAGAACAGGGTAGTTGTACCGCTGTTCATCAAGAAGAAGAAGAAATTAATGGCTAAATGCGAAAAACAAAGAGATGCTTTCTTTGTTCTTCATATTTTACTTTTTATTTTAATCATATGTAATCTTTTGGTTGGTTATACACAAATATAAAGTGTTGGTGTGCACACACAAAAATTACTCTGAAATAGAAATGAGGAGACATGTTATTGGGCTGCATTATATTAGGAAAGGGAAAAAACAGAGTGGGAGCATTGCATAACATATGAGTTATTAGTAATCAACAATTACTACCCGTTGATAAAAGCATTAAAACGACAATGAATACCATTTGATAAGAGCAATATTCTTAAGGCAGACTTTTACACGATGGTTTTTTAGGGGGGGGGGCAGGAATGCTGTTTGTGTTTTATCCAATCAGTGCAAGCCATGTGGTAAGTGGGTGCCATATCATCTCAACTTAATAAAAATCAGAGTTTAGTCCCCCAACTATATGAATTAATATAATAATAGATAATTTCCTTTTAATCAATTATTAATTTAAGGCTTAAATATGTTGGAGGTCCCTCTAAAATAGGGGTCCTTTGGTTAAGGCCCCTACAAAAGATTTTGGGTGGAATAAGCCCCTAATGTGAAAATAATATATAGTGATAAGCCCCTGCCGTGAGGTTCCGTTTAATTTCTGATGATTCTGCAAACGACGCTGACGTGGTTTATATTTTGTGAAAATTATTCAATTAAAGAGGGTGCCACATAAGTAAATGAGGGTTGAAAAAAATAAAAATAAAATAAAAACCCAAGTACGTTTGGGGATTTTACTTGGGTTTTTTACTTTTGAGTTTTTATTTTTTTATTCTTTTCAACCCTAATTTACTTACGTGGCACCCTAATTATTTTCAAAAAATATAATCCACGTCAGCGCCGTTTGCAGAATCATCAAAAATTAAACGGAACCTCACGGCAGGGGCTTATCACTATATATTATTTTCACATTTGGGGCTTATTCCACCCAAAATATTTTGTAGGGGCCTTAACCAAAGGACCCCTATTTTAGAGGGACCTCCAACATATTTAAGCCTTAATTTAATTAGCCAAAAATTACTAAATCTGAAAAATCTAAATTTGGGGATAATCTTTCAGAACCCTAAAATCAAAATTTCCCATCTCTGCAACTTCAACCATCAACGCCGCTCCTGTTCATCACCGCCGTTGTCCATGACCGCCGCACCTGTCGCGCCTCCTTCTTCTCTTCTTCAATTCCCATTTTCATCATCATCGTCATCATCTCTCAAATTTCCTTCATCTCTTCTCTGTGAACCTTCCTTGGGGCAGACATTGGGTTGTGTGCAGGTCGACCAGTCAAGCGTGGCATTCAAGGAGGTTTTCGGAAAGTTCGACAATGTTCTTCAGCCTGGTTGCCACTGTGTCCCTGGTGTATTGACAGTCAGATTTCTGGTTCCCTTTCTCTGCGTGTGAAGCAGCTTGATGTTTTTTGCGAAACCAAAACCAAGGTTTCATTTCTTTCATTCTTCAAATTGATTCCATTCTTTGTTGTTCCTTAAGAATCTTGATCAATGATTTTGGTTTATTGCACCCCCGTTATTAGGACAATGTTTTTGTTACTTTTTTTTTTTTTTTTTTTTTGATAGGCCAATGTTTTTGTTACTGTGGTTGCTTCCATCCGGTACCGATCACTGATAAGGCTGTGGATGCTTACTACAAGCTCAGTGATACCAAGGCACAGTTTCAAGCCTATGTTTTTGATGGTGGGTCATTTGTCAATCTTCTTAGTAGGGTGTGTTTGGATTAGTTGATTCTGGGTAGAATTGATTCTACTAAATTGCTTATATGAAAAATGTGTTTTTCTAGGGTAATAATGTTATGAAATTCAGTTGAGGAACTATTTGTTGGGACAAGTAGAATTGATTCTATGGAATTGATTCTACTAGTTAGAATTGATTTTAGCCCGGTAGAGTTTCACAGAATTGATTATGTTTTCTAAACATGCTATTAGAAAGAATTTGGGTTTGTGTGAGCACTTGCAGTGCATTTTTGGATTGGAACTGATATATTTATGTTGCTCTTGCAGTTATCAGGGCAAGTGTTCCGAAGATGGATGGAACTGGATTCTGCTTTTGAGCAGAAGAATGAAATTGCAAAAGCAGTTGAGGAATAAGAAAAGGTCTTATTGCTTTTTTATGTTTATTCTTTTGTGTTGTGCATTTAGATAATAGGAGTAGTGCATCTATAATTTGTTTTCTTTCATTTTCTAGGCTATGTCAGCTTATGGCTATGAGATAGTTCAGACTCTTATTGTGGATATTGAACCAGATGAGCGTGTCAAGAAAGCCATGAATGAGATAAATGCTGTATGTGTGTTTTCTAGGTGTGCGTATCTTTAATTAAGTTATCTTCTACTAGCATGCAAACAATACCATTTTAATTCAGTTTTCTGCAGAGATTTTCTAGCTGAGAGTTCTTAATTTGAAAATTTTTCAATTCCTTATCACTATTATATAATTAATTAAAGCTGTATTGCCTTCGCAACAAGTGCTACCCTATACATATTTTAAAATAGGAGACAAAAGCTTTGACATGTAGTGGAGCTTAACAAGTATGGATTTGTGAATTACTTTTCATCATAGAATACTTACTGAATCCCCAATTTCATTAGGGGAACAATGTTTACAAGTTGACCAGAATAATGTGTCATGGTTGATGCCAGCTCAAGACGCTAGCCTTCTAGGTGTAACATTAGCTTGATCGTTAATTCTTTAACATAACAGTGGCAAATATCTGGCGTTAGTTCTGGAATTCTTTTCCTATCCGTTGTACATATACTTTGTGTTCAGCTATGCCATGTATTCTAGTGTGCTTGATGTTTGTTGTGTAATGTAGATGACTAATTTGTCTGATGATGAGATGTACTTTAAGAATGTGTATGAAGGAATGCCTAAGGATACTGAAGCGGGTGACGATGATGTTAATTCAATTGAGGATATTGATGATTCTGACTCAGATTCTGCAGATGAAAAGTACAAGGTTATTCTGACTCAGATTCTGACTCACAATCAGCTTCGAGATACATCAGTGGTGCAGGATTGTGGACTCAGGAACTGGTTGGAACATGGTGTATTATATGTTTACGTTTTTTGTGGCCTTAGGAACGGTTGGGGACTAGTCTATTGCTTCTGAATAAACAATTGATTTGATTAAATTTTCAATTTTACTTTTATTATTCATTCCTGCCATATGTAACTAAACAATTTTTTTGCCATTTTACTTCTTCTGAGTTTTATTCAAGCAGGTTTACTTGGTATAAATATCTACCTATTTCAATTTCTACCTTGTCATTTTTATTCATTTTATTGTGTATAAAATCATAATATAAATATAAATGTGTGAATTAAACTCAAAAGAATACGTGTCTCAGTGGTAGCATGCTTATTTTTAACTTATTGGTCCAAGATGGGGAAAAGGGCCTGGCGTGATTGCTTCAGAGAAGGGACATGGTAGTCACTGAAATAGTCAACTCCAAGCACCCCATCGTCGCGACGGTTCAGGACGGCGGACACGTTAGTCCCGACAAAACCTGCGGTGTGGTCAAACCAAATGGGGTGCGGTGTGGAGAGCGGTGCGACGTTTCTGGGTGCAGGGCGTCTCCGGGTGCTGCGTAATCAACACGACATTGAGACGGCGAGAGCGCAGCGTGTGAAAGTCGCACTGATGCTAGGGTTTAGGGATGAAACGATGACGGATGAAGAAAAAGGATAGAAGGGAGGCTGGAGGCCGGAGGCTGGAAGAAACGATGACGATGACCATTGTCCTGCAGCGGTGGCGGACGTGAACCACGCCGTCGACAACAAAGGAGGCTGGCGGTCCAAGAAGAAGATGAACAAGGAACAGCAAATGATATTTACCAAATGAATTTTTGATTATGTTATGTTAAATTATATTTGAATTTTCTAAATTATAAAATAAAAGATAATTTAAATAATTACGGGAATAAAATGTGAAATTGTAAAAGTATAGGGACTACAATTCGAAACTTAAACTTACAAATGCAAACACATGACGTGGCCATGATATGGCAATAAAAGTACACTAGGCGTTATTTTATTGGTTACTATAAGGGGGGCATGGCTGCTGTTTAAAACACAAACAACATTTTTAAGCTTGCCTATTCTTAATGCTAACACCTTTGACTAGATTTTACTATGGATAGATCTCAATGACAGACCTTAACCCCAAAATAGGAGTTATCTTGTAGTGATTGAAACCAGCTGAGGAAATCAACTGAACCCACTCTTTCTTGTTTCTCTCTTTTCCATGAGGCAACACCATCATCATTATATCAAAGAAGAGTTGTGTTTTCACTGATTCATCCTCTCCGTTCTCTTCGTCCATCACCATATCTATGATAATCACCTTCCCTTCTTTGCCTTTGTTCTTGATTGCTTCCTTACATTTCTTCAGTATGTTCAGACATTCCTCATCATTCCAGTCATGCAATATCCACTGCTTTGTCATTGGAGAAGAAATAATCAGACTTATAAAAGGAAAATATTATATGTTACTTTTTGCTATTGATTCATGTTAGTGTTGCTAGCTACAACCTACCAGTCGTGTAAACTTTGGTATAAACTCAAGAGAAGTTCAAAACTAAAGAGATCTGTTAGTATTGTTTTACTAACTAATTTGAGTTTCAATTCCATGTTACAAACACAATTGACATATTAATTAAAAACTATATTTTTTTTTTGACGGTAATTAAAAACTATATTTAAATTCGTAACTTTCTCACTCATATATTTTTATGTAATAATATATGCAAAAAAGTGAATATTGAAACAGTGCAAATCACTACATACACTACTTTTGTGACGATTTTTAATCTGGCAGGAAAAAATCGCAGGGCATGTAAGAGTTATTTACACTGTTTTGGTGTTAGTGTATCATTCTTGTAATCAGTGGCGGAACCAGAAATTTTGTGAAGCCTGGGCAATATTTTTAACCGCAATGGATGGTGGCTGCGGGTGGCGACCAATCAGCAGGCGGCGGCCGGCGAACGGGCGAAGGAAGGAGAAGAAAGTGGGTTAAGGGCTTCAGGCCAAACGTGTATGTGTGCGGCTAAAGAATTGAGTGTGTGTTTAGATTAACGTTAGCATGATTAGATCTGACCAGAATTGGATCTGGTAAACGTGAGACGTGAGTTTGAGTGATTTAATTTATGCTTAGATACATTGTGAGAAACGAGATTCTTGTAAGAGAATTTTGTTTGGATATTAGAATTGATTTTGAGTGTGTAATGACGAAAATTGATACAAATATTATAATTAATATACATGCTTGGAGAAATTATTTTTAATGAGAAATAAACAAATTACAATTATTAAATATTGTAAATAAACGTTTTTTTTAATGTATTGTAAATAAACGTTTGTTTGGTTTGTTTTGAGTTTTAAAAAAAAAATATTGTAAACAAACACAAAGAAAAACAAACACAATGAAAAATAAACATGATGACAGTTGTACCTCTCCACTAAGCTCCAACAATCCCAGCCACAAGTATCTTATCTTTTTATTCATTGCAAAGCTGTCTAACCACCTCCGTCCTTCCCCTGTGTTCGTTGTTCATGTTTTTTCCACTCCTTTCTCAATTCTGTTTTTTTCTCTTTTCTTCTCCTTTGAACCAGAATCTGTATCTATTCTTTTTAGCACTTCTAGTGCATTATATATAATATTATTGGCTTACCCAAAAAGAATCCTTCCATACTCCACATCTGTCTTTTTCAACAAACCACAATTCCCTTTAAAAAAAACCCACAATTCACCTCCCTCTCTTTTTTTTTTCTTTCTGCAACAAACAACGACAATTAGCTTTCTTGATGCTGGAATTTCTACCTAAAGTATTGTGCATGCAGAGAATAAAAGTGGATGAGAGTTGCAGAGAGTGAAAGAACAAGAATGCAGAAGCTAAGATTTCCAGCTTCGGTCAGATCCGATTTTGGAAGAGAAAATCGATTTTGAAGAAACCACCCACAGGCCGCTCCCCCTGCTTCACTCACCGTCACCCACACACAACCCTCTTCACAGTTCACTTACCCTCATCCTCCTTCACCCAATCACCCTGCTTCACCTTCACCCAATTTTACCTTTTCTCTCTTCTTTTTTTTGGACCCTAATGCTTACCTGGTCCAAAGAAAAAAAAAATTATTTCCTTTGAGCCTGGGCAAGGGCCCAGGCAAGCCAGGTGGTGAATCCGCAACGGTTGTAATATATATATATATATATATATATATATATATATATATGATAAGATACGATTTGGGAACTTAAAATTATAACAATCAAGTGAAGACAGACTGGAGATCTAAATTACGCTAAGATGATATGAACTATGTTTAATATTTTACCTTCAACAAAATGGCATCTGCAGGAGGAATTTCTGTAAACATGTCCCCTCCAACATATTCAAGGATCTCACTTCCTTGCAACCCAGCAACAACATGTGGGAGATCGAAGACGATGCACTTCAAATGCGGGAATGATTCGGCAAGGGCCTTCGCCGCCGTGCCTGTACCTCCAGTCCTCCACCAACATCAACCAACGACTTCAATCCATCAAACATTCCCTTGCACTTCTCAACAATCACACTCGTGATCAACCGAGAATCGCTGGCCATACCATCATTGAATAACTTGTTAAGTTTGGGGTGACGGTCAGCATATTCCCATATTATCATCCCAAGAGTCGTTTCGAAAGGCGTACGATCATCATTTTTGAACCAGGTTGAGAATTGATGCCATGGGCTCTTCAATACTGGATCAAGCATGGCATGCAAGAAAGGTGCCACACTGAAGGGGTGATCCTTAAGCAGTAGAATAGATGTATCGGTTAGCATATACTCGACTTCCAGCTCATTTTCGGTGACATTATGCTGAGAAAAGAATCCAGAATGGATCATGATTTGCATCAAGCGGGGGACGCAACAGGTTTTAGATGGGTGGATTGGCAATGAAGCAATGAGTTGTGAGAGTGGAATGGGTTTTCCATAGTTGTGAATGAGATCTGGTATTACAAAGTCTACTACACATTTAAGGGTCATGGAGTTTATGAAGCTCAAGATGTGGTTCCATATGTGGCTTTGAGCTTGAAGCAGTTTCGCAGCATGTTCTCCATTTTGGAATTCCATAATTTACTGCTGAACTGCTAGCTAGCTAGATTTTAGGTATGGAATCTTATATTAGTATTGTTGGGTCTATTTATAAGGCAAGAAGATGTAAAAGAAAAGCAGTTCAATAACTCAATGTTATAGTAAAACCATTATTAAAAGAGACAGTGCACATATAAGGCTAGATTTGAAGTATGGGATGGAACTTCATATTACTTGGCTCTATTTGTAAGGCAAGAAGATGTGCAAAAAGCTGATCAATAATTCATTGTGAATTATGAGAGGTATGGAGTGTACGCTGGGGCGTATCTAGTGAGGGGCTAGCCGAGGCCATCGCCCCCAAGAATTCTGAAATTGTCACCGACTATAGATATTTTTATATAGAAAATGTTACATCAAGTTGAATTTCTTGACATGAAAGCCCTTTATTTTATGGGTAATGGTCGTAGAAACAAAATGAAGATATAGAATATCATTATAGAATAAATGTATTTAATCTACAATTGATTTGCAACTATCTGAATTAAATATAAGACTTAATCTAGAGGCTGTGAAACTTTTCATACTTAGTTCAGCTTTAGATCCTAAGGAAAATCTTAAATCATTTGATAATGAGAAAATCTGTAAGCTTCTTGTTGAGAAATTTTATGCAGATGATTTTTCTATGCTAAAAAAAGGTATTTCCCGTTCCAACTGAGACATTATCATTCAGATATTTCCCGAGATCCTAATTTAGAAAAAATTTACAGTTTATCCGAGTTTACAGAAATTAGTTGAAACTGGAAAACAACAATATTTCTACTTGTTGATATATTGATACATCTTGTTTTGGCACTCCCTGTTTCAACAGCATCTATAAAGCGATCTTTTTTTGCAATGAAAGTTGTTAAAACTTCTGCTTTACAACAAAATTGAAGATGATATTCTCAGAAATTTATTAGTTGTATATATTGAGAGAAAAATTGCTGAAAAAATATTTTTAATATAATAATAGATAAATTTAGTACTATAAAAGAATCAAAAATTGTATTTAAATATTTTTGATTATTTCAAGTTTATAATATATTTAATAAAGATTTTTTTAGCCCTTTATTTCGCTCCCTAATAAGAAAATCAGGGATACGCCGTGTATGAAAATGTTTTTCTTAAAATAGAGTAATCCAATGCGTGTAGCTCGTTTGCACTTCTATAGCCATAACAATTATTTCACTGAAACCAAATTAAGTACTATGTACGTGGAATGTTTTCAGCCACAAAGAGGATCCCAACTCATACAGAAAAACAGAGGATCACATACAGATGCATGCCAGAGTCGCATCAAACTTTTGTTTTACCAATAAGTGGGCCCACCGTAACTTAGCTTAAAAATGAAAAATAATGGCAAGAATCAATTAGTGGGCCGTAGCCGATGTTGCCATTAACACAATGTTTGGTATGAGAGAGGTTGATAAGAGATTGAGGGAGAAGAGAGAGATAGAAGAGAGATGGGTTGTGTCTGGTTGTTTGGTTGTGTATTAATGTAGGGGAGAGAGATAGAGGGTGGGTTTTTTCCACTTTTTACTCTCTTCGCGTTTTGCGAAGAGATTCCTGGCTGACACCTTTTTTTTTTTTACTTTAAGCCCAGGTAGTGGCGGTTAACCGCCACTATTATTTTTTTTTCCTTTTCTTAATATTTAGTGGCGGTTTTGGTCATTTAGTGGCGGTTCTGAACCAGAACCGCCACTATCTGCTTTCTGATACCTTTATTATAAAAAAATATTATTTTAATCAAAAGTTAATTTTTCTCTCTCTTCCACCTCATTATTTCTCATCTATCTCTCCTTTATTTCTATCATACCAAACAACCTCTAACACTTTGTTTGATAGAGAGAGGTTTGGATAGAGAGAGATGGAGAAGAGAGAGTTAGGGAGAGGAATGATGAAGTATGTGTGTTTGGTAGGTGAGAGGAGGGAGATAGAGGGGAGAAAAAGTGGTGGGTCCCACCACTTTTTTGGTCTTTCCAAATTGAAGAGAGATGAGTGGAGGTTTAATTTATCATACCAAACAACATATAAATTTACTATATTTCTCTCTACTCAACTTCTCTCTTCTCTACTCTCTCTTCTCTATCTCTCTCTTCTCTACCAAACAGAGTGTGCATTATTTCTTATCTATTTCTCTCTACTCAACTTCTCTTTTCTCTACTCTCTCTTTTCTATCTCTCTATCCTACCAAACAAAGTGTAAATCTACTCTATCTCTCACCTATTTCTCTCTACTCAACTTCTCTCTTCTCTAATCTCTCTTCTCTATCTCTCTCTTCACAACCAAACATAGTGTAAAGGAATTCAAATCCCTTATTTTAAACATTGAATGAAAGAAAGAGATATTTGCACGTAATTGTTTTGCTGTTTTTGAACAAACGGTAATTGGTAGAAATCAGTGGCGGAGCTAGGAATTTTTTTGAGCCTGGGCAAGATTAAGTCTAAGTCTAATTGTCCATACCTGACATGTGACCTAAGATTTTAAATTGCGGTTGCGGTCACAGTTTCAGGTGCTGCGGTTGCGGGAATTACAGGGTTGCGGCATAAATAGCGTGTTGCAATGACAAATATGTCTCATTCTCAATTAATCACACAACCCAAATATATAGTTACATTTTTTGTAGTGCCATTCTCAACAAATAAACCGCCGCTAAAACCCCGAAATTTTTGTAGTGCAAGTTCATAGTTACCTGGTTTGTCATACGCTTTGATACGTGATACGGGTACGCGGTACATGACTTGTAAATTATGTAGTAAAGAAGGGGTATATAGATTAATATCAACAATATAATTAATATAAAAGGCTTGCACCATTTTTTTAACTCTATAATATAAAAGGCTTGTAGTCAATTTTACATTAATTTATTTTTCCAATTCCCCTCTATCTTTACCTCACGTTCCCTCCTTCATTTACTGAGTGATTAGATTCATTCCAAAATAGACTCCTTCCTATTTAGGTCCAGGAAATGTTTCCATTCCTAATATTAATTAGACTAAAAAAATCAAGACCACACAAATCAAATGATATACGTTTCTTTCCTAATTCTCTAATTATCCTCTGTTTCCTTTCTCTTTCACCTTACCTAGTCACACATCAGAAATACTCACTTCCCCTCCCCAAAGTTACACGACCTTTGCTCTTTCTCCACTATCCCTCACAGTGGTCGACCACCATCTACATCACGTCTTCAGTACCGTCCACGGATCTACATGCAAGAAGCATATACAAGTTTTGTTGAGATCTACATGCAAGAAGGGATTTTTTTCAGGGCTGAACAGAGCACTTTGGATCTAGAAATTGAAGGATGAAGAAGCCATGAAGGGAAAAATGGTACAAAGGGAAAGGTAAAAAACTCCTTTGAGAGAACCAATTCAGGGAAGATACCCTCTGATGCTTCAACCAAAATTGAGTCTGCCCTTGCCCTGTAATCGATTCTCAGTGCAAGAAACCCTTCATGTAAATTTTGTTGAGGATCCAAGGAGCTACACCTCACCAACTCTTCACTCACTCACTCACACACCCACCCTCCCACCGCCTCACTCCCTCACCTACAGCGACACATCTGTCTCCCTAAATTTTGCCCTTTCTCTCTTCTATTTTTTGTCCAAAAACTGACCTAGTCCAAAGAAAAAATTTAAAAAAATCCTAGAGCCTGGGCAAAGGCCCAGGCAAGCCAGGCGGTGAATCCGCCTATGGTAGAAATAGAGGACCTGAGATTAGATTTACCTATTTTTTCTACCCCTTAAATATAAGATAAGAATCAATAGTTTTAGACTGAATAAATAACAATAATTATTCAATTATAATGGTAATAATAGACCTAAGACCAACAATAAAGTTGTTTTCATAAAGTCAAGACATGTATATTTTTTTTTAGATAAGCAAATTTGTATTAATTGAGAGTACAAGTGGTACTCAACCCAAAATACAATAAGAAACAACAAAAAAACCAAAACAAAAACAATAAATAAACCCACATGCCAGCAAAGGAGATCACGCTCGAAAAACCAGCCAAGCAAAGAAGGAAAAACCAACACAGGCCAAAGTGAAAAGATAAATCAAAGACCCACTTCAAATGCCTACAACTAAGATTGGCCACACAAATTGCTCTAAGACCCAGTAATGCAGAGCAGAGGATTAGGAAATCAATCTGATGAAGAATACCAAAACCCTCTCATGTTTGCCTTGTTCCATTGCCATGATCGGCGCTTAATTAATTCGAGGACAATGCCCACATTTGCTGCTCCACCTCGAAAGACCACCTCATTCCTTGCCAACCACAAAGACCAAATAACAGCAAGCCAAATTGAGCGAGACAAACGATGATGTACCTTATTGATGACCCGGGTTTTAATGTTATTTTTCTATATAATTTTCATGCATTTTAATATATTATTTAGGATATTTTAGTCATTTTAGGTCACTTAGGATTATTTCATGCATTTTATTATTTTTATATGTTTTTAGTATTTTTCTATATTTTTTAGGATTTTTATTTGAATTTTATTAGGATTTTCGGAATAATAAAGAAGAGCTGATCAGGTGCTGATGGTCCATGAAAATTACGGTGCACCCGCAAGGAATCAACGGCTGCAGCTTCCAGCCCTACCACGTGGCGCAATCTAGCTGGGGGTCTGCCATAAGACAGAGGTGCGTGATGTATTGGATTCCATCCCTCTTGAACCTTGGTCCAATGGAGCTGCGGCACGTGCCAGAAGAGTTTTGTCTTATTGATAGAAAGTTGTCACGTGATGAAGGAAAAAAAAGAAATAGAACAAAAGGAAAAAGGTGGCGGTGGCAACAATATAGATTTTAGGTTTTTGGGACATATATATATATATATATATTGAATTGGAATATGAATGGGGGAGAACGGCAGCAGCCGTAGGTGATACATTTCATAGGTATTTCTCTTGTAATTTCTCTATGATATTGTTAGGCTAAACTCCCTAGTGTTAGGGTGATTGATCTAGTTTTCTTTTAAGTTATGTTTTGAACCAAGTTTCAGTTATGATTATGAATTCTATTTTATGTCTTGAATTTCTCCTCTGTTTTAATTGAAACTTTCTATTGCAATAGTTTGTCATATTATTTTCTATGCAATTGGAATATTGGTAGAATTTAGGGATTTGGGGAGAAGTTGAGCAAGAGTCTGTGCACCTTAGGAATAAGGGTAACGAATTGCTTGTGTTTGCCTGAATTGAATTGAACTTCATCTCTAATTAATTAGGATTAGGTACTAAGGAATTAGCTATCACTAATTAATTGGAAGGGACACTTATGCAAGGAATTGATAAGTGGACAATTAGGTTTAGCACCTTGATAATCTATTGAATTCATAATTATAACTGTTTGGGAAGATACATAAGGAGAAGGTTAACGAAATCAAGATTTCTAGCGCGCTTTTAAATTGAATTCACTTCAACCGTTTATTCACTTTCTTTTATTTAATTACTGTTAAGTTTCACACCAACAACCAAATCATTTCTTTATATTTATTTTTACTTTCACGTCCTTTCATTCCAAATTTAGTTAATTTAGAGTATAAACTATGCAATCTCTGTGGTTCGATCTTTTTATTACTTCGAGCAATCTGTACACTTGCAGATTCGCTATCAAGTTTTTGGCGCCGTTGCCGGGGATTGTGCTTTCGCTTCTATTAGTTAAGCTAGTTGGGTGTTGTTTAGAGCATTATTATAGTATGCAATTTCTTTTTTGTTATGCTTCTTATATGTCAATTCAATTGATTTGTTCTTGTACTAAATGCTTGTTGTGGCCTGATCAACTATAACATGATACGAGGTTTGGAATTCTGTGAACCTGACTTAGAATGAATCAGCTAGTGGATTTAATGAGAATTAAGTTCATTAGCCATGAATTGATTATTTGATGCATATGATTTTGAGTCATAGTGTCTCATTAAATTATTTGAGTTATGTTGTGGTGTTTTAATTTGTGTGCTCATTTTTGCAAGGACATAGTGATTTTACAGGAATTAATTTGAGTTAGAGGGTCCAACTGACCATGTCCTGGTGCTTTCAAGTTTGCACCCAATCTGAGTACAGGGAGTTTTACTGAACCACCCATCTCTCATTTAAATTCATGATCATGCATTTAGCATTTAGTAAATTAGATTGCACACACTAGTATGCACATGCCTTGGATTCTTGGTATTCACACTTTTGTGCTTGAATAATGCTTCTTGTTGTTTTTAAAGTCTGTTCTGGGTTTGATGCTAGTTCTTACAATAACGAGGGCTTGATGCATGGGTGTGAGTGAATACTTGTGGAACATGTGGAGAGTTAGGTGATAAAGACTTGAGTGAGTTTTGGAAAAGTGCAGTAAGGTTATTAAGATGCCAGGTTAGTGGGGATAATGCATAAAATATGTAGTTTTCCTTTTAATCTTTATATTGAGTCTACACTCTTTTTGGTTGTGAGGTTAAATAAGGGGCACACATGTGAAAGTAAAGCTAAAGTGTTAAAGATGCAAAAAAATAGTGAAAGAATGTGAGTAAGGGAATGGGAAGTATTTGCACCACTGAGCATACCCCCAATCATATTCTGACATTGTTGAATAAAAGAAAATAATTTCGCCCTGAGTTGGTGATAACTGTGAAGGGTTGAGACAAAGCTAAGTTGAAAAGGAAAGAACATGTGTGTGCTCATAATAAAATAAGACTGTTGGTCATCATTAGTGGATTCTCAATATGCGGTTGGGGAATTAGGAATAAAATGTGAAACCCCACATCTTGGTATTTTTTATAATTCTTACATGTCCTTACTAAAGGTTACTCAGTTTTTAAAGCTTGATTCTCTGCATGAACTATTTTGAGGAACTCATCTCATGTATCTTTTGTGAAAATGTGTATACTAGCATCTTACTTTGAACTATTTTCTTGAGCTTGAGGACAAACAACCTTAAGTTTACGCTTGAGGACAAACTGCCGTTGAGTATAGGGGTATGATGACCCGGGATTTAAGGTTATTTTCCTAGTTTATTTGCATGCATTTTACTATAATATTTAAGATATTTTAGTCATTTTAGGACACTTTAGGCTTATTTCATGCATTTTAGTTTTAGTATTTTTCTCTAAACAACACCCAACTAGCTTAACTAATAGAAGCGAAAGCACAATCCCCGGCAACGGCGCCAAAAACTTGATAGCGAATCTGCAAGTGTACAGATTGCTCGAAGTAATAAAAAGATCGAACCACAGAGATTGCGTAGTTTATACTCTAAATTAACTAAATTTGGAATGAAAGGACGTGAAAGTAAAAATAAATATAAAGAAATGATTGGTTGTTGGTGTGAAACTTAACAGTAATTAAATAAAAGAAAGTGAATAAACGGTTGAAGTGAATTCAATTTAAAAGCGCGCTAGAGATCTTGATTTCGTTAACCTTCTCCTTATGTATCTTCCCAAACAGTTATAATTATGAATTCAATAGATTATCAAGGTGCTAAACCTAATTGTCCACTTATCAATTCCTTGCATAAGTGTCCCTTCCAATTAATTAGTGATAGCTAATTCCTTAGTACCTAATCCTAATTAATTAGAGATGAAGTTCAATTCAATTCAGGCAAACACAAGCAATTCGTTACCCTTATTCCTAAGGTGCACAGACCCTTGCTCAACTTCTCCCCAAATCCCTAAATTCTACCAATTTTTCAATTGCATAGAAAATAGTATGACAAACTATTGCAATAGAAAGTTTCAATTAAAACAGAGGAGAAATTCTAGACATAAAATAGAATTCATAATCATAACTGAAACTTGGTTCAAAACATAACTTGAAAGAAAACTAGATCAATCACCCTAACACTAGGGAGTTTAGCCTAACAATATCATAGAGAAATTACAAGAGAAATACCTATGAAATGTATCACCTACGGCTGCTGCCGTTCTCCCCCCATTCATGTTCCAATTCAATATATATATATATATATATATCCCAAAAACCTAAAATCTATATTGTTGCCACCGCCACCTTTTTCCTTCTGTTCTGTTTCTTTTTTTTCCTTCATCACGTGACAACTTTCTATCAATAAGACAAAACTCTTCTGGCACGTGCCGCAGCTCCATTGGACCAAGGTTCAAGAGGGATGGAATCCAATGCATCACGCACCTCTGTCTTATGGCAGACCCCCAGCTAGATCGCGCCACGTGGCAGGGCTGGAAGCTGCAGCCGTTGATTCCTTGCGGGTGCACCGTAATTTTCATGGACCATCAGCACCTGATCAGCTCCTCTTTATTATTCTGAAAATCCTAATAAAATTCAAATAAAAATCCTAAAAAATATAGAAAAATACTAAAAACATATAAAAATAATAAAATGCATGAAATAATCATAAGTGACCTAAAATGACTAAAATATCCTAAATAATATATTAAAATGCATGAAAATTATATAGAAAAATAACATTAAAACCCGGGTCATCACACCCCTATACTCAACGGCAGCTTGTCCTCAAGCGGAAACTTAAGAAAGCTTGTCCTCAAGCACAGAATAAATCATTTCCAAATCAATTGCCAACACTTTTAAAACACGAGATACACATCCAACAAAGAAAGATTAGTTCATGCGCATACTGGCTAAGAAAAACAAGGAATTCAGTTCAAAGAAAGTGAAATCAATAGGATAATGAGACCTAGAGTTCACATCAAAACTCACAATTTCAATCATCAATCATCAATTATTTAGTGCATCTGACAGTACATACACTATGCTTCGGTTATGATAACCAATCAAATCAAGATCAGACAAGGTGTCATGCTATGCAACAAGAAAGAGATTCTCACAGGTTGTAACTTGGCCAAGGTGTAACTTTAGGTAGGATAAGAAAAGGATAAAGCAAGGCTACACAAACAAACAGTTAAGTTATCTATTTCTTCTTTTAAGTTAAGAGAATTTATTTACAGCACTCAAGGTTCTTTCTGTCTACTGTCCTCTTTTTATTTGCAAACTTTGCTTTTTCTTTTTCTTTTTCTCATTTTTTTCATCATTTTTTTCAAGCATTTTGCTTCCTTTTCATGCGCAATAGGAGAGAGAGGGAACTGATACGCTAATATTTTTTTCTCTTTGCTCAATTCACAATTCAGATCACTTAACAGTTCACGAATATTTTCACAGTTGGGGACCAAGAAAATTCACATTTAGGCTCAACTTGGGCAACTAAGGAATAACTGAAACAAAGTCTGAAGGCCATCAAGAATGCCTAGTAATCTCTTAACAAATCACAAGCATAACACTATCAAACCGACATGCATTTCAAAGCCGAACCAAGCAAGTGCAAGCAAGTCAGGAATCATCAGAGATCACTGATCACTCAGCAAAAACTAGGGGTAAAGAGATGAACCCCAGTGAACTCCTATCAACACTATCCATTGAAAACACCCCTCAATCCCCAAATTCACTCACTTCGCTCAATAGCATGCCATGTCTCAATACATTAACTGCACACGTGTATCACAATTTCATAAAAAAAAGGCATAAATTAAGAATTGAAACCACTTGAGTAGTCAAATACGAAGGCAGATAACTCGGGGTAAAAGCATGTGCAAAACTAGTGTGTGCAACTAAATAACTAAATGCTAAATGTATAATCATGCAATTAAATGAGAAACGAGTGGTTCAGTAAAACTCCCTGTACTCAATATGAGTGCAAAAAGTGATAGCAGCAAGACTCTATCAGCTGGGCCCTCCAGCTCATATTAATTCATGTAAATCACTTAATCCTTGCAAAAATGAGCACACAAATTAAAATACCACAATACAACTCAAATAATTCAATGAGATAATATGACTCAAAATAAAATAGAAACTCAAATTAAAAGGGAAGTATTTTAAAAAATATTTTTGGAATTTTCTAAATTTTCTTGATTTTTTTTTTTTAATTTTCTGGAAAAAAAAACATTTTTATTTTAACAGGGCCTAAAGCAGCGGAATAAGAAGAACTGCTGCAATAGACTGGCGCTGGACAACTAACGGCGCAACTGCGCCATATCTGGCGCTGCAAATTCCAGCAAGCTCTTTTTTTCCGAGCTTATGCAGCGGTTTCCATATTCGCTGCTATAGAGTGGAGCAGAAGCGCCACAAAAAATCCTTATTTTACCAGAATTTTCTAGACTTGACCAATTTTTTAGCTCTCTAACCTATGCAATGCATGAGACTCTACTACACACTAAAACTAAAAAATTCATAAAAAAATAACAATATTAAAGACTCAAGTTATTTTTTAACCTTGGGTTGTCTCCCAAGAAGCACAATGTTATAGTCTTTGTTAGACTCCTGCGGACTCAAAAATTTATCCGGGATTAATTGCAAATTGCATTAAATCCTTAAGATCATGTAAATTATCACACAAATTTATCATCACAATGCATTCACTCTCAAAGATCATGGCCAAATAAATCAACTTAAAAATAAGGAAGCTAAGGAAATTCTTATCAATGTATTTCCATGAGTGATTCTTTCCCTTGCCATATTCACCTTTGATCCCTAGGTCATTAAAATATAGGCTTAGACTTTGAGGCTTACCTGAATTCATCATCAATTCATCTCCATACACAAAATCCACATTGAAGGATTCTTTTGGTCCGGAGTCAATCAATGCTTCTTTCGCTTCACCCATTGTCATGTCTTTTTCTAGTTCTTGACAAACTGTGAGTTCTTCTTAAGGAAATTCTTTCTCTTCTTCCTCAATGGCTTGATGAGAGATATTTTCTTCAACTAACTCGCAATTCTCATTTTCTTCAATTGGTGCTTCCTCACATTGCTCCAAGGAAACACATTCATGACCAATATGTGATTCATCATGACTTTGATGACCTGCTCGCGTCCGCAGAATGCACGATACTTTTTCTCGTAGGACATTGGATTGGGCTATCCATTCGTGTTCTTGTCCATGAGATCCACTTTCACGAATACACTTCCAATTAGCATAAAATTCTTTCTCCAACTGCAATATAACACGCCTTTTTTCAGCATGTTCTGCTTCAAGTTTAACTCGGAGTTTTCTCTCGAACTCCTCCTGGGCATTCATAGCTTCAATCTTAGATTGCAGCTCCACTTCATACTTAGCCCGGATTCTTGCTTCAAACTCCTCTTTTGTTTCAGCCATGGTGTTCGCTTGATTGTACCTTGCATGCACTAGCAAACAACAATCAGTAGCACCCGCACAAGAGTAATAAATTAAAAAATAAATCCTAACAATTAGATTCAGAAAAAATAGAAAATAAACTAAACACAATCCCCGGCAACGGCGCCATTTTGATGAAAGGATATTTAATGAAGAGGTTTTCCTCCACTTACTACTATCAAATCCCTTTCAAGACTCAATCGTAGTATAGTATCGGGTTTTGTCGTCTCCACAGGGATTGTGTTGCTACGTATTAATCTCACTAGCTAGATGTTGGATGATCGATTTAACAAGTAAAATGTGATTTTATGTAAATAAAAGAGAAAATATATTTAAAGCAATAAAAGAAGTTTCACGGAGGCAAACAAAGAAGAAAGTGTATTTGGAAAATGAGTTCACTTGATTTACTACTTATTATCAACCAATATACTCTTATAAGATGAAATTAACATTTAAGATGCCGATAAGAGCTATTCACCCACTAATTTCTTAGCTAAGTGAATCTACCAATTAAGAACCTAGCCTTAATTCCTTAAGCCCTAGTGATCATAAAAGGAGCATTATAGCACATACCTACTCGATAAGACATTCCCAAGCTCTGTTCCTAACCTAAGAAGTTCATGACCTAGCGGATAGAATCTCTTACTGTCACTCAAGAAATTTCAATAGTTCCTACTAGATAGTCATATCTGTTCTGTACTAGGGAGATCTGACGAAGAAGACTGACAGAAAGTAAACCCTAGCAGAGTACTAAAAATATCATAAAAGGAATATTCTCATTAAATGTTCAAAAGGTACTTTTTAAAAGGTGTTGACCTCTCCTTTTATAGAGGAAGTGATCATGATGTGGACTTTTACTGTACTTGGGCCTGACAACCGGGGCCCAAGTCTTTATGCATATAAGACAAATCTAAAGGAATCTTCCAGCTGACGTGTGGGCCTGACTAAAGGAAGGGCGGGATTCGATGTTTTTCCATGAATCCCGCCAAGGTGTCTTTCGTTCATCTGATTACTCGATGTGGGCGGGCATAAGTATCCTTTATGTCCCGCCCATTCCAATATCCTAGAGAGGCGAGTATCCCGACTAGTCACTCGGTTTAGACTTCTTTTCCAACTCATGATATTCATACCTAAGAGTTAATGTCTCCTATTGTCACCTAGAAAACCTCAACCCTACCTAAGACATGTCTTTCTTAAGATGACTGATGTAAGAGTGGTTTCTCTCATTAACTAAACTCACACCAACTTTTCAATTGTCATGCAAATCCTAAAAATCATCATATTGGCAAAAGATACATGAACGCGCAAAGAGAATTAATAACCTAAGACATAGGAATTTTTCCCCTTTTATGAACTAAGCCTACATTAACCCATATCAATTTCCCAATCTATTTATGAATTAATATAAACTCTTTAGAACACCAATTAACCAATTGAAGCATTAATCATAGAGAGAAACACCAAATAATGAAAATCCATACTTATAACTGTATATTGAATAAGAGAGAAAATCAAATTAAGTCATCCCAAATACTAAAAGAGAGTCAACACAAAAATAGGTAAAGAGAAAAACAAAACCCAAAATAGAACGGAGCCATGGACGTCCGGAGAAGCTGTCACCTCCTCCATGGCCCTGACACCGGCCCTCAAGGGCCTAGCCTTCCTCTCCACCAAGAAATTGCCTCCAAGTCTCCCAAAGGTTTTTTATTTGGTTTAGGAGAAAAGAAAGATGAAAAAGATCCCAAAAAATAGGTTAAAAACTGATTTTATAGTGTTTTTTTCGTGTTCTGTGCCTATTTTGTCTTATCTGATGCAGAAAATGATCTGGCGTAGTCTGGCACACCGTAACACGGTGCACCCGCGTGCATCTGGTGCATTTTCTTCCTCATCTGCCACGTGTCGCGATCCCGCCGCAGTTGCATGGTAAGCTCGTGCACTTGCGCATCGCATGATTCCAGCCTCCAGAATTCTATTTTAATTCAGAATTTTCTCTATCTTCTCCTAAAATAAAGCAAATAAAAATAGATAAGAGATAAAAATAAGATAACACCTTAAAATAAAATTATCTAATACTAAATTAAAGTAAATAAATCCTAATAATAATTAAATAGAATATAAAGCTAATTTAAATCCTAATAAAATCCAGAAAAATAATATAAAATGTAGAAAAATACTAAAACTAAATAAAAATATTAAAATGCATGAAATAAGCCTAAAGTGTCCTAAAATGACTAAAATATCTTAAATATTATAGTAAAATGCATGCAAATAAACTAGGAAAATAACCTTAAATCCCGGGTCATCACTTATTAACACCAAATCTGAATTGAGAAAGATGATCCCGGACAGAAGTAGAAGTAAAGAAGGAACAGCCCAGCCATTGAAAGCATCATTGCCAAACACTCAGCGAGAAAGGGTAAGAGAATAAGAGGTGGTAACCTGATTCCACATGATTGGTACAAAACGCACAAGAAGCAGCGGCCATGGATGGGATCACTTCACGCTTGAATAAATTTTCTTTGCTCGCTATGCGGTCCAACAGCACTCGCCAAGCAAATCCTTTCACATTTGATTGAGCAAGGGACTGCCAAACAGATGAACAGGCTTCATCTGATATTGGTTGATCTGGTGCCTGCAAAAATAGATAAGCAGAATGAACAGAATAAATTCCATCAGTGCTTGGTAGCCATAACCAATTATCCGAGACACCTTCAAGCAAGACGACCCTCCCAAGCACACGTAACAAGTCTTGTTCCCACACCAATTCCCGTCCAACTAAAGGACGCCTCCACAAAAAGTTCCAATGCCAACTCCCATGCTCCCACCACCCACAATTAACGACGCGACTCCATTTCAACCTTGACAGGTTATATAACCGGTAAAAATTGCCACACAAACAGCCACCCTCAACCCAATCATCATGCCAAAAATCAGTATCATCCCCACACTTTACTGATTTTGAAATTTCTCCATTAAACCAATTCACACTATCCAGTCCAGAAGCCGCATGAATGTCACGCCACCACGGTGAGGACTTTGGACAAGCACCATTAATGTATTTGGCTCTAACCACCCGACACCAAAGAGACTGCGGTTCTGAACGCCACCTCCACAACCACTTGCCAAGAAGAGCTCTATTAAACAAAGTGAGATCTTTAATACCCAATCCGCCCGAATCCTTAGGTAAGCAAACCTGAGACCACTTTACCCGCACAATTTTCCTCTTCTCCTCACCCCCTCCCCAAAGGAAATTCCTCATGAGGCTGGTGCATTGTTTCTCAACGCAAGATGGTATTTTAAAAAAGGATAAGAAAAACAGAGGCAAAGCAGAAAGAACACTCTGCACAAGACATATTCGCCCGCCAAAAGATACTGTTTTCCTTCGCCAAGTCGAAAGTATGTTTCTGAATTTTGCAATCACCGGATCCCATGTTGTGTGGCAATCTGGTCTAGCCCCAATAGGTATTCCCAGGTAAGTGAAAGGCGTTGTCATACTTCTGCAATTAAGAACCGCTGCAAACCTTTGCGCAATACCATCATCAACTGCTATAGATGCTAATTTGCTTTTAAAAAAGTTGACTTTAAGCCCTGAAGCCAACTTGAAGCAGCGAAGAATCGCCTTAAGCACCACTGCATTTATTGTAGACGCTTCCCCAATAAACATAGTGTCATCTGCAAATTGAAGCATTGAAACAACACAATCCCCACTAGTACCAACCTTATACCTATGGAATAAACCCAAATTAACTGCATTCATGAATAGCTTGTTCAACCCCTCTGCCACAATTAAATAGAGAAAAGGTGCCAACGGATCCTCCTGTCTGAGGCCGCGTTCCATTTTGAATTCCCCAGTCGGACTACCATTAACCAGAACTGATACAGAAGCCGATTCAAGGCAGCCACAGATCCAATTAATCCATTTAGCACTGAAATTCATCCTCCCCAACATATACAGTAGGAAACATCATTCAACTGAATCATAAGCCGTCTCGTAATCAACTTTAACAATAAGAGTTGGACGCTTACGAATTTTAGCTTCATGAGCAACCTTATTCAAAATAACCACGCTGTCCAACATGGATCGACCCTCAATAAATGCAAATTGTCGATCGTCAATCAATTTCCCCATCACACATTTCAGCCGCCGAGTTAGTAGTTTGGAGATGACCTTATAAATACAACCAATGAGGGATATAGGTCTGAATTCATTAAGAGATTGCGGGGAGCTCACCTTGGGGATGAGGGCAATGAATGAAGCATTGTTCCCTGTAGGCCAAGCACCCCGGCGCCAGAATTCCTTCACTACTCTGATGAAATCACCTTTCATAATATCCCAATGCTCCTGAATGAATTTAAAATTGAAACCATCCAGTCCCGGACTTCGATCACCACCACAGTCCCATACTGCGCCCCTGATATCAGCCTCTGAAAAGGGAGCTGTTAATTGGGCATTGTCCGCTTCAGAGACGGTACTAAACTGAACCCGATCCAGCGTAGAGCGTTGTATCTGAACAGATCTGAATTTTGCTTCAAAAAAGGATTTTACTGTCCCTTTAACTAGCACATGATCCTCTACCCACAGACCATCAATGAGCAGGCCAACCAAGGAGTTAGATCGCCGCTTCCAATTTATTGTGGAGTGAAAGAAGCTCGAGTTCTGGTCATCATGAGAAATCCAACGAAACCGAGCCTTTTGATAGAGCAAAGACTCATGCAACCTGAGAACTTGCCAGAATTCAGAATTTAATTCTCGCTGCAAACTTCTATCTACTTCTGATAAACCCTCCTCCTCCTCCCGTGAATCCAGTTCATTAATCTGTTGAACTATTGCCTCCCTTCTAGTCTTCAAATTCCCGAATACATTTTTATTCCACTCCTTTAGTACAAGCCGAAAACCCTTCTATTTTTCTTTCAAAACAAAGGTAGCCCAACCACGGAACTTCAAACCTGCCCAAGAACTGGCTACCACCAGACTGAGTCTCGGATCATCCATCTTCAGATTTGTGGTTCGCTAAACAGAAGGAGAAGGGCGTGGTCAATTTGGGTTGCGGTGGTGAGGTGTCTTTGGTTGGCTAGGAATGAAAGGGTGTTTAGAGATGGGAACCTTGACCTGAATTGTATTCTGGAGCAGGTTAAATTCAAGTCTTGGAGCAGGTCAAAGGAAAAGGTTAAGAATTTCACGTATTCAATATTTTTCGGATGGAGTTCAAATCCGCTGGTGTGTTTAGAAGTGTTCTAATGGGATTTATGTTAATTATCTCCTGGAGATGTCTAGCTTTATTTATTTATTTTAAAGTTAGCTTTATTTTCATATCAGTTAAAGTTTCGTGCTGGTGGTTTTTTCATGTGAACAAAAGTATGCATGTATAATAAATTTTGGGACGGTCAAGGGCCCAAAGTCGGATTCTTAGGTACAGCTCAAAGACAAGTCAAGCTGACAAGATTGAACCAATTAATATGCGTGGATGGATATGGATACAATGAGAAATGGCGAGCCAATTTAACTCTATAAATAGCTAGCATTATATTTAGACGTGTATTTTCTATTTCATAAGCTTCAACGAAATGGAATACTTGGAGAAAATAAGAGAGGCGCAAAGAGCTCGTGGCCCTGCCACCATACTAGCCATTGGCACTGCAACTCCATCCAACTGTATTTACCAAGCTGACTTTGCAGATTACTTCTTTCAAGTGACCAAGAGCGACCACATGACTCAACTCAAGACCAAGTTGAAGCGTATCTGTAAGCTCAAACAAAAATTATATATATGCATGCCTTTATGCTTCTATTATATATATACATACATACAGTGAGTTCTTATAGTAGCTTCGGCTGAGCTTAGCTTGTGCCTTTATTTCACTATACAAACCAAAGACGTGCAATACCGACACCTCAGACAGGGTTGCAGTGTCGGACACCAACATAACACATTCAGACACTTCTTTGTGGTTTTTGAATAAAATAACATCTTTTCGACTCACACATTTGAGCTGGCACTTCTTATTGGCTAAATACCTTTATAACACTTAAATTTTCTAAACTTAATATTTCTTATTTGTCAAACCATGGAAGAAATTGATAATTTATCACTTGAGGAAACAAAACTAAATACATGGTATATATACTTTTCAATGAGCATGATAAAGAATGAGGCCAAAACCCAAAACCATTCAATAAATTGATTAACTATTATTTTATATACACGCTATGATCTCATGTCCTACTTTTCAGAAATTAGCAGAGTTGGTGTCATGTTTTGTGTTGTGTTTGGTAACTTTAAGTCATGAGAACAGAATCATAATTTTAATTATATATATAACCCTGATAAGCTCATTAAGATTGTTTGTTTCAAA
Organism: Lotus japonicus; assembly: GCF_012489685.1. Taxonomy (NCBI): domain Eukaryota; kingdom Viridiplantae; phylum Streptophyta; class Magnoliopsida; order Fabales; family Fabaceae; genus Lotus; species Lotus japonicus. The sequence continues at coordinate 65,498,525 of NC_080041.1, read as the reverse complement.
TCAACAACTTAGAAATTTCCAACTCTCTAAATTTTTAGCTTTTCAAATAATACTTTCATTTTTTTTGTAAAATAATTATTATTTCAAAAGCAGAAGCAAACATAAAAATGAAAAAAGTGATTTTTCTAAAAAAAAGCACTCTAAAGTAACTTTTTCAAATAATTTGTTTTCAATTTTTTTTAAATATTTTTTTTAAAAAGCTGAAACAAACATCAAAATGAAAATAAATGATTTTCTAAAAAAAAGGGAAACAAACACACTCTAAATTAGCTTTTCCAAATAATCTGCTTTCAATTTTTTTAGATAATGATTTTTTGAAAAGTTGAAAAAAACTTATAAATGAAAAAGTGATATTTCTAAAAAAAAAAAAACTGAAAAAAAAAACGCATTCTAAGTACATTTTCCAAAAAATATCCTTTCAGTTTTTTTAACATAATATTTTTTTTAAAAGAAGAATATATTATTGAACGATAACAATAGTACATGAGAACAACCCTCTCATGTGTAAGGAAAGTGCCAACCCGAAACTGACAACCAAGACACCCCTTTTTGATGACCTAATTTAAGAAATGTGTCTCATTAAAATCTTACTAAGAAAAACTAGTGGAAAAATCATAGTGAAGGAAAAAGTGTACACACTCTCAAGTCGGTCAAATACAAAGTCTTACTACAATTTTCTCACATAACACCCAGAAACAACAACTTCACATAAAATGACTTTTTGAAAAGCTGAAACAAACATTAAAATGACTTTTTAATTGAAAAAACTGTTTTTTTCAAAAAATAAGCTGAAATAGACACACTCTAAAGTAGTTTTCCAAATAATTAATCATCTTTCGGTTGTTTTAACATAATGATTTTTTGAAAAGTTGAAACAAACATAAATATGTTTTTTAAATGAAAAAATGATTTTTCTTAAAATAAGCTGAAACAATCGCGCACTCAAATTGGCTATTTTGTCATTCCTTAAGAAAAATGATTTTACTTTTGAAAAAATAATTGATTTCATTTTAGATCTCTTCATTTTAAGTGATTTTTTTGAAAAGCTGAAATTTATTTAAGTTTGTCAACAAATATAATAAGTGTGTTTCACTTTAAGAAGTGATTTAAAATATTTGGATATAAAATATTTCAAATATAAAATATTTCAAATATAAAATATAGACATTTTTTCCACATAAATTTTTTAAAAGAGTGTTTCGTTCCGTTTTCTTCCGTTCTATACAAAACTAAAGTGTTTTGTTACAGGAATTTTTTGCCATATTCTGTTCCATCCTAAAACATGACAAACACAGTTTCATTCCCACCATCTACCAAAAGCTGCCTTATCCTTCAAGCCAATCCCACCACATTTAACAAAAGGCCATAAATCCAGCGAACATCACCAAGAAAATAATCACAGCCTTAACCTCTTCACACGTGACATTTCCTTAAAACCACACAACCTACAACCGAAACCACAAAGCCCCATATTATTAAAATCACGCATTTGATTAAGATCTTTTATCTTTAAACACTGATAAAATTACTAAAGTACTTGATAAAATTATATACATGAATAAGGTATCAACATGTATAGAAGCAAATCATAGGTAATTTGGTTTTGAAATTCTTTAGTTACATTGACTATGACTTTTTTCGTGCCCTTAACGACAGGTGACAATTCGATGATAAGGAAACGTTATATACATCTAACTGAAGAATTCCTCCAAGAACATCCTAACATACTAACTTATAAGGAATCATCCTTGGATGCACGCCAAGACATGTTGGTGG